>NC_141895.1:24229961-24538850 GCF_030686135.1 Camelina sativa | reverse complement strand
CCCAAAGACGATCAATCACTTTATTGATCTGTAATTGTTTCCAAGTGATTGAGATGTATTGCTTTACCTTCCAGCTCAAGGTACGATCAATTTGTCCAGCCACGTAGGATGCTAGTCCTGAGTCATTTGCCTGCAGAATCCACCGAGCATGTTTAGGAAATACTCAACTCACATATAAATTATATAGATGTCGTTAGTTACCTCATCCATCTTGCCAAGGTCAAGACCTTCAAAATTCTTCAAAGTCAAGTAAGGTGGCAATGTAAACCTGTTCTTGATATCAGATTCTCTGCGACCAAGCCTCGGTGTATCGACAGTGAGAGCGATTGCTTTGAAACCGGCTCTCTCTGCCCTTCTCACAAGCTGAGCCACAACGTTCCTGTCCTTGTAGACCTATAAAAACAACTGAATCTTGAAGCTTCTTGATTCATAAGAGAGTAATACAGTGCGGGATGGAGCTTACGTAAAGCTGAAAAAAGCGGATTCCTGGTCCTGTCGAAGCAACCTCTTCAACGCTAGAAGTAGCCCATGAAGATAGTGTCTGCAACAAGAGCTTAATGTCACAACCTCACAGTAGTGGGTGTCCAAACAAGAAAGGTTAAGAGTTCAAACCATGATAGTTCCTGCTGCGGATGCAGCTCTAGCCGTAGCATACTCACCTGAAAAAAACGATAAACGTAAAGATGAGAAACTAGCATGCTCTGTTATTTACTCTGTTCTGTTTCTTGAATTCTTATTATTTACTCTGTTCTGTTTCTTGAATTCTTATTATTTACTATGTTCTGTTTCTTGAATTCTTACCTTCGGGATGAGCCATCTTCTGCATAGCAGTTGGAGCAACCATGATAGGCATAGATATCTTGAATCCCAAGACAGTAGTAGTCATATCAATCTTGCTTACATCAAGTAAAATCCGAGGCCGAAACCTTAAATTACAAGGGATAAAGAAACATGGTTTGGTTTTGATCAGAGAAGCTTTTCTTGATGAAACAGAACAATGGATTAGAGTAAAAAAAAACTATCATCAAAAGCTCACAAGATTCGAGAGAAAGCATTTCTGTTCTCTTGTAGAGTCCACTGATCTTCTGCACCAGAAGCGTAGTAATCGTAGACCATCTTTGGTAATTTCTCCTTAGCGATAGCTTCATACTCGTTAACGTTAGTGATCTCCATCTCCTCTAAAAGTTCTGATCTTCAACTCTCTTAGCTAATCTCCTTTAAAGTATCTGCGAAGATCACAGGGAATAGAGCAAAAGACAATATCAATATTTATATACATCTGAGCAGTTTTGCAGGCATACATGTGTAAGTAAGGAAAAGGATCTGTGAGAAAGCTGACCATGTTGAGGAATAGAAGAAACTTTGGACTTTGGACTTTGGATTAAGCTGCGTTTGTAAACAGAAACTATTTCATATAATGTGAATTTTTCTGCATGAGGACAAAAAATGCTCATTTCTGTGTACTTATTAGATTTTTGAAGAGGATGAGAAATTGGAGGTGAGGATTTGGAAAGGAAACAGAACCACTCGAATTAAGAGAGTTCTTATCCAAAACCAAAACAAACCTTTTCTCTGTTTGTGTGTGTGTAGTTTATTTCCTTTTTCAATATCATTTTGATTCATTTCTCATCCACAGAAGAAAAGTTGAGACCATTTGTAATTTTTTTTCCTTCTTGAATTATGTGATTTTATGATTGACTTTCCATTAATAGTGATATAGGAAAATAGTTATTTTTGAAAATCTTATGATCGTACGAGCATATTAATAAAATATGTGTATTTGAGAGAACACGGTTTTATTTTAGTGCAACTAGACCTGGGCATTCGGTTAATCATTCGGTTTCGGTTTGGTTGTAGTCGGTTTCGGTTATTTTAGATATAGTAATATAGTAACCATTTGGATATTTTAGAAATTTTGGTTCGGTTCGGTTTCTTTCGGTTCAGTTAGTTAAATAGGTAACCATAACTAACATAAATTATATTAAAATTAACCAAATTAACCTAATATAACCAAAACTAACCGAACATAACTAAAATTAACCAAATATACAATAACAAAAATATAAAAAAGGAAAAATTTTGATTCAATTTTACAAAATAGTGTTTAACTTTGTAAATTCAAAATAATAACATTTAAATATATTGATTATTTAAAATATTTAATTGTTTTGAATATAGAAATAATTTATATTTTAAGTTTATTTTATAGTTTTGCATAATATTTGGTATCTTCTAGGTTTTCGGATATTTTGGTTAACCGTTTAATTGTCGGTTCAGTTCGGTTCAGTTTCGGTTAGTTTGGATATAGATTTTACTAACCATTCGGATATTTGAAGAATTTCGGTTCGGTTCAGTTTCGATCGGTTATTCAGTTATCGGTTATTTTGTCCAGTCCTAAGTGCAACAAAGAGAGAAAGGGTGCGAGTGACCATTGGAGGCTTTTAAAAAATATATGAAAAATTTAAAGAGATAATTCATCTTTTTAAAACAGCTACTAAACAAAATCAATATAGAATTCGAAAAACATACTTATTTTCACATTTATTTATTACTACTGGGGTTATGCAGAAAGAAGAAGACTGTGTTTACAAATTACAACTCCGGTCCAGACCCATTATGTAAATTAAGCCCACATCAAATAACCAAAACAAATTCAAGATGTAAGTATGTAACTAAACTAACTAATACAGGAAATGACATAATTTAGAGTTGGGAACGGGGAACCCATATCATATCAGTATGGGATCTCTGTCGCCGTTGTGATCATTGTCGACTGTCGTTGATCTCCAGATAGTAGTAAGCACACGTAAATACAAACAGCTTTACACACTCCCAGTCACATCCACATGTATCTGAGTATCTCGAGAGTCCAATTGAATCCGCCAATGTACGTGTACGTTATTCTACCACCTTCTTCTACCTAGCTAGTGTCTAGAATTTTAGCTCACTTTTCTAAATTCTTGTGGAGTTTTTTGTTTAGTTAGCACGTTTTTCAACTATTTGGACTAGTATGATTTTGAAAAAATAATTCATCGGCTAAACTATTGTGTTGAAAAAGAAAAAATATATCTATTTAAAAAAGCAAATAAATTTGCTATTAAAAGAAAACAGATAAATTTGCTATTATAATACCAAACAAAATCCATTGACGTTTGAAATCCAGATTTGGTACTATGATAATAGAGTCCAAACGAATATTTGCAACTTATATCAGCCTCGACTAACAATCCCATATTCAGTGCACCGCTTAAAATCAAGTCTTTTTTTTTGTTTAACTACACTTAAAATCAACAACAACAATAAAAACAAAAGAAAAGGAATGAAAATCGTAGTATAAAACTACTACTCTCTCTTTCTCTAAATTCATATTTTGAGATATTTTTTTGTCTTACAAAAAATTGATGTTTTATAAACTTTAAAAAATAATTATTAAAAATATTTAAAATTTTGAATTGTTATTAATTTAAAATTAAATAATATTTTTTAATTAAAGAAAAATATATATTTAAATTCAGTAATTATTGTTTTTTAAAATGTGTAAAAATTTGTAAATATGAACATAGAGGAAGAGGAAGTATATACTATTACTTAATAAAATCTGGCCACATGTTTTGTTTTAAAGAGGTGTGTGACGTAACGACTAGAGTAAGCAAAAGATCCTCTTTGGTATCATCATCTATAAATAAATATCTAGAACCCTCTACACTCTCTCTTCTTCATTATCTCTACCCACCAACAAACAATCGAGAAAGACGTACTGTAAAAAAACCTCTCTTTCTTTCTTTCTTTCTTTTTGTGAGAGAAGCTTTAGGGGATCTTCGTAACAAATGGCGAATGAGGTGGTTCTTCTTGATTTCTGGCCGAGTATGTTCGGGATGAGGACGAGGATCGCACTGAGGGAGAAAGGTGTCGAATTTGAGTACAGAGAAGAAGATCTGAGGAACAAGAGCCCGCTGTTGATCCAGATGAACCCGATCCACAAGAAGATTCCGGTTCTCATCCACAATGGTAAACCGGTTGTCGAATCCAGCATTCAGGTTCAGTACATTGATGAGGTCTGGTCTCACAAAAACCCTATCCTTCCTTCTGATCCTTACCACAGAGCTCAGGCTAGATTCTGGGCTGATTTCATCGACAAAAAGGTACCAACTTTTACCTGTTCCCTTTCTAAAAACTGAAACTTGATTCGAGTCTTTTTTTTTGCAAGTGATAATGCTTTGCCCAAATTTTAGGGTTTTGTTACTTCTGCGATTTGGGGATTTTGAAATACTGAATCTTGATTTGAGTTTGTTGTAGTTGAAATCCAAAGTTTAGGTTTTTTTTTTCTTGTTGGACTCATCTTTTGAGCTTTGTTTGGGTCTGAGGTCTGACTTAGTTTGTGGTTTACTTACTCTGTGGAATGGATCAGATGTACGATGCTCAGAGGAAGGTGTGGGCGACCAAAGGTGAGGAACAAGAGACAGGCAAGAAGGATTTCATTGAGATACTCAAGACCCTTGAGTCTGAGCTTGGAGACAAGCCTTACTTTGGTGGAGATGACTTTGGCTTTGTAGACATTGCATTGATTGGTTTCTACACCTGGTTTCCAGCATACGAGAAGTTTGGTAACTTCAGCATCGAACAAGAGTGTCCGAAACTGATTGCTTGGGTCAAGAAGTGTTTGCAGAGGGACAGCGTGGCTAAGTCCTTGCCTGATCCTGAGAAGGTTACCGAATTCGTCTCCATGCTCAGGAGCAAATTTGTACCAGAGTAGATCTTATTTCTCTTTGTCGTTTGGTTCTGATGCTCTCTGTTTTATTACTTTCGTGTGTAATATCTATCTTTAAATAATGCAGAGCATCTGTGAGATGATTTGGGGTGTAGAGAATGTTTGTCTCTGCTTGATTGAGCAGTTTCGTGTGTTTTTATGGGCCTAAGGGTTTGTCCTTAGTGTGTATGCAACTTGATTTAAAAAAGTAAACGGTTTTATTAATGATACGTTAAAATCTTGTGATTTATGTGCCTCTGTAAAGATTGTGTCAACCTATCATAGTTGTCTCTTGTCGTTGTTAAGCTGTGTTCTCTTGTCTTTTTAACTTTGATTTTCTGTTTTCACTAATAACACGAGAGAGAGCATCAGGGTGTGACTCTATGGTGGTCTATGCATCATAAGTTTTGAATTAAGAGTCAATATGAACAGGTTTTTTTTTTTTTTTTAAATTGACTTTTTGTGAACAGGCTTTAAAAAAAAAAACAAATTGACTCTGAAACGACACCATTGATTTTAAGTACTGTACTGGGTTTTTGAGCTTTGATTAAAATTTAAAACGATCGTTAATATCTTGTGATTTCAGTGATTGCGGTATATATAGATTGCAGGATAAACCAGTATTTATTGTACATGATGGGCCTTAATCGTATGGGATGGAAATAAAAGGCCCAAATTAATTGTTGTAACTTGTAAGTCAGTTGGAATCTATGTACATTTACATAAATCTGTAATAGTCACGTTTTTAAAATACTAAAATTAGGGCTGGGCATTCGGCTAACCCGTTCGGGTTCGGGTATTACCCATTCGGGTTCGGGTATTACCTATTCGGGTAAACGGGTTTAGAAAATAGAATCCATTAAGTATTTTTAGATATATGGGTTCAGTTCGGTTTGGGTACTATCGGGTTCGGGTCAGTTTGGGTTACAAATTTTAGAACCCGATTAGTATCCGAACTACCGGATACCCGAAAAAATATAATTAAATTTAAATAAATTTAGTTAAATTTTGACTTACATAACAAAATATTTTAGATATTTTGATTATTTTTGATATTTAGGTATAAAACTAAATGAAATATTCAAAATTATAATCATAATTTTGGGATAATTGCATTATATTAATGATAAATATTATAAATATGTTTATATGTTCGGGTTTGGTATTACCCGACCCTAACTCAGACCCACGAATATTAGAAAATAGAACCCAATAAGGTTTTATAGGTAAACCCGTACTCAACCCGAACCCAGTTTTTTGGATCGGGTTCTGGATTAGGTATTCGGGTACGGTTTTTATGTCCAGGCTTAACTAAAATCAATGAGATATACATCTACCTAACTGAAAGTGAAGTCTGACTGAGTGAGTCTTCAAATAAATCGAGTAGGTGGCCACGTTAATAGTGAGTGACTCAGCAACGAATCAATTACTGGTTTTAACATTTCTCTAAACTCTAAAAATGAGTCTATAGAGAAATTTGATTTTTTTTTATTACTTTTTATGTTTATTGGGTGATAAACCCAATAAATTTCTCATCCATACAATTTTCAATGTGATTTAATATTTTAATATAAATTTATTTGAATACTTGTTTTGTTACTTTGTTTTTGTATATTATCATAAAATTATTAATATTTTTTAGGCAAATTAAATTACTTATTAAATATATTTAACTTGGTTAATTAGTTATATCTTATACTATAGCATATTATCAATAATGTTTTAAAAAAATTATGAATAATAATTATAAATACCAATATAGTTAGTTTCATAATATTAATATTTTTCCAATTCTCATAATTTGTTTAATCATATTAATATTTTATTATATAAGTTAATATTAATTTAAAATAATATGAATATACAATTTATAATTATGCATAATAAAATTTGTTAAATAGATTATTTTATTTTATGATTTATAAAAAAAACAAAGCAACTATTTAATTAAGATTTTATGTTTTTATAGAGCTAATTTATTATAACAAATTATTATAACTTAGGAAGTGACATGTGTCATATGATGAGAGATATCACATAAATTTATATGAAAAAATAATTTTTTTGTTTTTTTTTAATTGTTAAAAAACTCTTTTACATACTGTCTACCACTACACATGGTCTAATTAGTCCATTATTATTTCATTTGATCTACTTGTAATTTACTACCTTATCCAAATTTAACTTGATTTCTATGTTTATAAAAACATTACATTCTAATTTTATATATTAACGTAGAACTTTAATGAGAATTTGTTAGAAATACGTTTTGAAATACCTCTTTATAAAAATACTTTTTTTTAACATTTTAATTTTTGTCCTCTTTTACATAAATACAATATGTTAAATTAATTTTTAGAATTTTTTATTTAGGCTTGTGTTCTTTATTTTTTATTTAGTCATTTTATATATTAAAAATTAGTATTTTTGAAAATGAATACAATGAAATGGTATTTTTGAAAAGTGAGATATAAAAAAAGGTATTTTTGAAAATACCCCAACTTTAACCATGAAAAATAAAATAAAAGATACGTATATGTTTCTAACATCTTCGCTATTAAAATTGTAATGATTGTTCAAGTTCATACGGAATTAATATTAAGTTCAAAATTAATATGCTAGTAGAAAATGTATTTTTATCAACGAGAAATTTAAATGAAATTTTATTTATTAATTTGTAAATGCTTTATTCTTGTACGAAAATACTTTTTTAAAAGTTGATGCGACGTGAGGGAAAGCAATATTCTTTACGTGACGCATGCTTATTTCCATCCCTCTCTATAAACGACCGTTACTCACACCGTCACACCTCTTCTTTATATCCACACACTCACCTGTTCACTTAAGTTAAAAAAAAAAAAAAGAAAAAAAAAATCAAGAACATATCATCTGTGAGCTTCAGATATCGAAATCAATGGCGAACAAACCGATTCTTCTGGATTACTGGCCGAGTATGTTCGGTATGAGGGCTAGAGTTGCGTTGAGGGAGAAAGGTGTTGATTTCGAGTACAGAGAGGAGGATTTCAGCAACAAGAGCCCTTTGCTCCTCCAGAGTAATCCCGTTCACAAGAAAATCCCGGTTCTCATCCACAACGGTAAACCGGTCTGTGAATCTCTCAACGTCGTCCATTACGTTGACGAGGCCTGGCCCGACAAGAACCCATTCTTCCCTTCCGATCCTTACGGGAGATCTCAGGCTCGTTTCTGGGCCGATTTCGTGGACAAGAAGGTACCTTATCCCTTCTCTGTTCCTATATTTTCGTAATTTTTGTCTGAAACAGGATACAAGGTTAATTTTAGGGTTTTGTTTGTAGATATGTAAGCTTGTTTGATGTCTACTACTTTGGATTTGATTTGAACTTTTTTTTTGTGTGTTCATCTGAAACAAAGTTTGATGTTATTATGTTGCAATGTGTAATGGATTCAGTTCACCGAAGCACAAGTGAAGATCTGGATGAAGAAAGGTGAGGAGCAAGAGGCAGGGAAGAAGGAGTTTATTGAAGCACTCAAGATTCTTGAAACTGAGCTTGGAGACAAACCATACTTTGGTGGAGATAGCTTTGGCTATGTAGACATTTCCTTGATTACATTCTACAGTTGGTTCCAAGCATACGAGAAGTTTGGTAACATCAACATCGAATCAGAGAGTCCCAAACTAGTCGCTTGGGGAAAGAGGTGCATGGAGAAAGAGAGTGTGTCTAAGTCTCTCCCTGACTCTGAGAAGATTGTTGGATACGTCGCCGAGTTTAGGAAGAACAATCTCGGATCTGAGTGAGTAGAAATTGTTGTTCTTTTGTCGTCTTATCTACGTTCTGTTCTGTTCTGTTCTGTTTTTATCTTTGGTTTTCTGTGTTCCTTAATAATAATGCGAGAGACGGAGGGAGCATTAGTGATTGTGTGGTGGTATGTATGCATCCTAATTGCTAAGTATGGATTTTAAATAAACTTTGTTTTGATTTAAGCGTCTAAATGTGAAGTCGTATTCACGAAGGAGAGATTACTAGATTAGTAAAATCGTTTGGAACCAATAAAAGAAAAGTTCTCAAAAAACAAGAATCACGAGAAGATATATTGTAGATTTCTATGTCACTTTCACTACAGAATGACAGTTTTTGTTTTTCCTCCCTCACGAGACGCATTCTCCGCTGACGCTTGTACGAAAATAGTGTATAATAGAGGGCTATTATTAGTAGAGCTGGTGACCACGTTTCCATCATGCAAGTATAGTGGCCATACAAAAACAAAATTATAAAAAGTGTGTTGGGTTCTCAACCGATTTTGGGAGGACATGGCAGCCTAAAGCACTAAAAACACCTCCATCATCAGCTCAGTTCCCTCACTTTGAGGTTTGAGTGGAGACTCCACTACGGTCGAGTACACATGCATTATCTTCTTCTTCTTTTTTTGTCATTATTCTTTTTTTTAATGAATGTAAAATTTTATTCATCAAAAAAACATGTTCTTTACAGCAAGTGTAACAAATGCTATTGATTTTTTAAAATACTACCAACTTTATGTTCTAGTGGAAAACCAGAGTGCAAGAACGTCTTCATAATGGTGGTTGCCGGATTTCAGAAGGAAGAGCAGCTTTGTTCGAATGGTCTTATCAATCCAATTTTCAAGTCGAGGTGCAGAGGACGGGTCTTCACCATGCCTACGATTGTTGCGCTCTCGCCATAGTAAATATACCGTTGTCTGAAAGGTGTATCGCAAAAACAATAGGGTGTGCTTACCAAGTGTAGTATCAGTAATTAGCCTCTGAATAGTGTACCAGTCCGAAGTAGAGTAGGTACCAAGGAAACCAGTTGTGAGTTTGGACCAAATCTGATGTGAGAAGGGACAGTGGAAGAAAAGATGATTCCTTGTTTCCAGTGAAGATTTGCAGAAAGAGCATATGGAATCTGCATTTCTATTCTACTTCAACATACGGTCTCCCGTCGAGAGTCTGTTCAGCATACCAAGCCAAGTTATAAAAGCATACTTTGGGGTGGCCTAGCAAAATCATACACCGATGCCCAAGGACAGGTTGGTTTCTCTGTACGTATCTGCTGCCAAGTATCTCGGGTTAAGAACCGAGGCTTGAAACCTGTTTTTCCTTTCCAGAGATGCAAACCCTCTATACCCGGTTCCCGCTTTGCTCTGACACTTGTGATTTTGGCTTCAACGCGGTTTAACGCCGCACCCCTGCGTCGCCGTGGTTGATGTGTTGTCATTACAGTTGCGACAGTCGTATGTTTCGGGATCCCCAAATCGATACAACCCCTGTCGCCTAACAGATCATGTAACGTGCCCAACGAAGACCATTGATCGTACCAGAATGATGTTGATTCACCATTGCGTATGTCCTTGCGGTGAAAGTTCTTTGCCAATCCTCTGAGTTTGAGCAACTTACGCCACATCCACGAACCTTGAGTAAGCGTGTCACCAATATCCCAAAAAGAACTCTGACGAATGAGGTAGGTGTGAATCCACTTTCCCCACAATGAGTCTTTAGATAGTAACCTCCAAATGAGCTTTAGTCCACAAACAATGTTTGTTTCTTTTAATGACCGTAAACCTAACCCGCCCTCGCAATGCGGGGAGCAAATATCTTGCCAAGCAACCTTTGCCTTATGAGTATTTAGATCTGGTCCACTCCAGAGGAAAGCAGAGCAAAGCTTCTCGATCTCTTTCAAGCATTTACCGGGTAGGCGAAATGCAGAGGACCAAAATTTTGCAATGATCATAAGAACCGACTTGATAAGCTGTAATCGTCCACCATAGGACAAGAATCTACCTGTCCAAGTACCAATACGATGTTGAATTTTAGCGAGGAGCGGTGCATAGTCATGACTGGCCATAGATTTGGTTAAGAGTGGAAGGCCATGGTAACGGACTGGTAATGTGCCAACTTCAAAAGGGAAGTTTGATTGGATAGCTTCTTGTGTAGATGGAGATATCCCAGCCATATAAAGGGTCGACTTCTCGAGACTAATCTTCAGATCCGAGATTGTTGCAAACTCATCAAAAATTTGGATCACACCTTCTACTGATCGTGTAGTGCCCTCTGCGAAAACCATAAGATCATCCGCAAAGCATTGGTGCGTGAGAAATAGGTTGTGACATCTAGGGTGATAGCCAAACCTATTCTCCGCAGCTGCTTTATTTATCAAGTGAGATAAAACATTCATACAGATGACGAACAGATACGGCAAGAGAGAGCAGCCCTGCCGTAGTCCACGGGCACTACCAAAGAAATCTGCTAGCTCGCCGTTGACCTGCACCGAGAAAGTAGCTGTGGAAATGCATAGTCGAATCCAATGAATGAATTGTGCATGGAAGTGTAAGGCATGAAGCATATTAAGCAGAAAAGACCATTGAACCGAGTCAAAAGCCTTAGATATATATATATATCTTCATGGCACAACGAGGGGAGATGTCTTCTTTATGGTAGTCTTTTACGAGTTCTGATGCTAGGAGAACGTTCTCCATGACTAACATGTCCTTCACAAAATCTGATTGGTTAGGAGAGATAATCTCAGGGAGTAGGCCTTTAAGAAGATTAGCAAGGATTTTCGAAATCACTTTGTAGATAACATTACAACATGAGATTGGCATGTATTCTTTCATGACTCTAGCAGCATTGGTTTTTGGAATCAGAGCGAGAATAATGGAATTTGCACCCTTTAGCAAGAAACCTTTTTGAAAAAAAGATTGTACCGCCACCGTAAAATCATTACCAATAACAGACCATGCACTCTTATAGAACTCGCTTGTGTAACCATCCGGTCCCGGACTTTTATTTGCAGGCATGGAGAACAGAACACTCCTAATCTCCGCTGCAGAAACTTCTCTGATCAACATGGCTGAGTGACTGTCACTGCAGCGAAAAGGCAGCAAAGATTCAAGCAATTCCACAGTCGTACCTGCATAATCACTTGGAGATTGACCAAGAAAATCAGAGAAAAACCAGACTGTCTCCTGTTTAATGGTCGCTTGCGTATTTGCAATAGAGCCATCTGCACAGTGAACCTCACGGATAGCATTGTGGATTTCTCTTATTTTAACTGCGTTGTGAAAAACACGGTTATTCTGATCCCCCACAAGGAGCCAGTGTAATTTTGATCGTTGTTTCAAGAATTCTTCTTCAAGACCAACAACACATTGCCATCTCTCAAAAGCCTCTGCCTCCTCCTGCACAGCAGCAACAGTTGGATTTGTCAAGGTCGCAACTTGCTTAGTACATAACACAGCATGAGCTTCACTAGTTCTTTTGACCAAGTCACCCAATCGATCCTTTGTCAAAGCATGAATCTCCTGTTTCAGGTCCTTAAGTTTCTTCATAAGTCTGAACATTGCAAATGTGGAAGGAAATAGAGCCTCTGTTTTATCCCAATATGACCTCACGAGAGTCAGAAAATCAGCCAGATTTGCGACTGAGTTCACAAACTTAAACGGCTTTTTCAGAGCAGGAGTACCAACGTACAACTATACTCGACTACGAAGGTAATCCGAGCATCCTCCAGCCTCAAAAGTACAGTAAGCACGTGGGAATCGTTACAGCCAGACATCATTGATGAGGACACGATCTAGTTTCTTACATATGAGGCCATGATCACCCTTGTTACACCAGGTAAACAACGGACCATGACATCCTATATCCGTCAAGTTGCAGTGACTCACAACAGCTTGAAATTCACACATACCCGGAGGCAAAACAGGAGAATGAGAATAATCAGAGTGCTCCTGACCATCCAGTATTTCATTAAAATCACCCATTAGTAACCATCGCTTGTTACGGAAGAGTGGAGAATCATGATGGTGTCGCATATCGTCCCATAACGCCCTTCTCTCTTCCATCGTGTTCTTTACATAGATAAAAGAACAGAAAAACTCCTCTGCTTCACCAGGAAGCAAAACAGAGCAAGTGGCAATTTGATCAGTCTTAAAAATCGGAGTCAACCGCACATTTGGTCTCCAAAAAACCCAAATGCGACCTAGACGATGATATTCATAATTAGCCAAAAAAGACCAGGTGGGAAAAACCGATGATATGATTACAGTTGCCTTTGTTTTCATGACTCGCGTCTCCAAAAGGCAGCCAAATTGCATCTCAGAATTTCTTGTCCAGTCACGAACCACGAAATGTTTAATAGTTTTGTTGAAGCCGCGAACATTCCATGAGAAACACATCATTTAAACATTACGGCGAAGAAGCTTCTTTGAAGCAACCGAGGCAGCATCCTTGGTTGCAAGCGCTGAAGTTTCCACATTGTCCTTTTGTTTCTTTTGGATAGACGTGCCAATGGTGGTCTTCCGCCCCTACCAGCATCAATAATCTCAACCTGAGCAGTAGTACGAACTTGCTCAGTTTGCTTAGCAATTGCAGCAGCAGGTGATTCCACAGGAGCCTAACCCACAACATCAACTTTTTCAGTTATTTCCCCATCCTCTTCCTCATCCGGACTGAGGACTGCAAACTTTGATGTCGATACTATAGGGATACTGGAATCAGAGCCAGAGAGCTTATGAGGACTCCGACCAGTTTTTGATGGTGAGACAGCAGACCATTATCCCAAATCCTCCGTCAAGTCCACAACCTTTTGACCCACCTCTTCAGACGTACCCTCAACCAACTGCTTATCCTGCGGTGAAAACAGAATAGAGGTTATAGTGGTGGATGCTTGGACAACGCCACTCACTACTGTGCTTACTGGTTCGGTTACTGTTTGTGAAAGAGTTTCAGTTTATCCCACTTTCGCGGCTTCAACACACCTAGCTGCCAGATGTCCCCATTTCTCACAAACAGTGCATCTTGGTGGCAACCAAGGATAGTGAAAATGAACACAAAAATCTGATCCGCTTTTAGTATAACAGATATTTTTAGGTGGTACTTTTGATAGGTCCACATTCACAAAAACCTTTGCAACATCAAATTTAGAACAAGCCAAAGTATCAGGATGCAACCGTATTGGTGTTCCCACCGCACTCGCACTGTTTATGAAACTTAGTCCTTCCCAAGAGTACATATGCAACGGAACCTTCTTCAAATGAACCCAAAGTGGGATCGACTTTTCCTCCAGTGGAGTCTTTTCAACGACTGGAGACCTCTTCGAGACCACCATCGGCACTTCTGCAATATTCCACATACCACGCTTTAGAATCCTAGTTCGAATGAGTGGATCAGGGACCTTAAAACGCAGAGTAGTGGCGTTTACTTCATAAACATCGATCCCGTGGAACTCTGGACCCTACTTCCATATCTTGTTTAAGATCACATGAACTTTTCCGATGTGGGGAGCATTATCCAAGAATTTGCCGACAAGGAAATCCTCCCAAAGCGGCGTAACATTGTTAAGAACTTCATCCGGAATCTCCATAGAACATTTTCCCTCTGAATTTTTTAGATCGACATCAAACTTGTGCAGAACTTGTTTATTTTTGACCATTGAGACCCATGACTCCTTCACTTTAGGACGAGGGATCTCCAAAACACCCTCAGATTTCTCTGACATCCCCCTCCGAGCAGCCTAACGGCGCCGGCAGGCAAAACTTGTCAAACACGAAAACCAAACCCTAATCGCCAATTTTTCCGCCTCCTTACCAAAATGCACCGTTTAACCAAACTCTAATCGCTCTTTTGTCACTATTCAACCAATAATATCAACTAGACGTGTAGAGTTTAAAGTTTAAACAACAAAAAAAAGAGTTACAATAATCCACACTTAGGATGCTTTACAATTCATGGAGAACTTTTCATCCGCCCTGCTGTAGTTGATACGCCACTAACAGTAATTAAAATACGAGATATTGTTAAGTTACTATAAGACTAGTGATAGAAATTATATAGTTACCACACTTTGATTTTTCTTAAACCGTTTCATATGGTTGGCCACCAAAGTTTTAATAATTTTGAATGACACCCTAACAAGGCTACAGGTAAAAGTCGAATCGAGAAGAAGAGCTTCACCGATCGCAAACAATGGCAGACGAAGTGATCCTTATGAGTTACTGGCCGAGCATGTTCGGAATGAGGACAGTGATCGCGTTAGAGGAGAAAGGAGTGAAGTACGAGTATAGAGAAGAAGAGGATGTGATCAATAACAAGAGTCCCTTGCTTCTAAAGATGAATCCGATTCACAAAAAGATCCTGGTTCTCATCCACAATGGTAAACCGGTTTCTGAATCCATCATCCAAATCCAATACATAGACGAAGTCTGGTCCGACAAGAACCCATTCCTTCCTACTGATCCATACCAAAGATCTCAAGCCTTATTTTGGGCCGATTTCATCGAAAAGAAGGTAAAAACATTAATGTGTCTTCAAATTTCACTTTATTAATTTAGCAATTAAAAAGATTTCAGATCAGACTCTAGGGTTTTGCTTGTAACTCATGTGTATGTGTATGTTCCTTGTTGTACAATGAACAGTTGTTCCTTTGTGGGAGGAATACTTGGGCAACGAAAGGTGAGGAGCTAGAAGCAGCCAAGAAGGAGCTTATTGAAATACTCAAGACTCTTCAATCTGAGCTAGGAGATAAACTTTACTTTGGCGGCGATACATTCGGGTTTGTAGACATTGTGTTGATTGGGTTCTATAGTTGGTTTCCAGCATATCAAAAGTTTGGTAACTTCAGCATTGAAACAGAGTGTTCGAAACGGATGACTTGGGGAAAGAGGTGTATGCAAAGAGACAGTGTGGCTAAGGTTTTGCCTGATTCTGAGAAAGTTTTTGGTTACGTTTTACAGCTTAAGAAGGTATATGGGATTGAGTAAGAGAAGATCTCTTTGTTTAGCTATATAAGTTGTGTTTATCTGGAGGTTTTCGTGTTTAAATTGTGTTCTGTTTAAACTAATGATTTATTGAAACAACTAGTTGAAAAAACCTTGTGTTAAATTTAAAATACGTTGAAAACATGTTGAATTTATACACCAAACTAACGGATCTGTCGGATGTGACGTGATGTTAAGTCCAGTTTGTTTTCAACGTACTTAAATTTTTAACATTTAAGTTTTAAAAACATTCTTTATTAAATTTTTTGTTTTTTAAAGCTGTTTATTAAAACTAGTTGAAATATACGGTATACCTCTGTTTTTTAAATAGGCTTTGCTTTTTGTTGGGCTGAAGATGAATGGGATTTGCAATCCAACACACACACCCCTTGATTGATGTCGTCTCCAAGCAAACGTGACTGATGATGAGAAACGCAGAAGCTAAAAAAGCGCATCTCTTCTTCTTCATCATAATACCCCCCATTAACCATCACACACAAAGGCTATAGATAGTCATAGTCTCGAAATATATACACTAGGAGTGTAAAAATAAAAACTTTTCACAACGAGCATTATTAACCTGAGCACCCGGTTCGGTGGCTGATCTTAACTCAGAACCATGAAGTGACCTTATATGTTGGATCCCTGAACGGTTACTTAGAATCTCCTTGAGCCTTTTCCTACAACATATCAAATCAGCATCATCAATACTTCGACTTGGGAGTTTAAAAACAGAAGCGAGAACTGCTAAAATCAGGAGGAGACTTCAAAATTCAACACGGTTTCCATCGATCACAAAAAAAAAAATCAGTAATCGCAGAAATTGTGTTTGTGATGTTTCATTTTTTTATAAACGATTATATAAACTGATCAAGTTTCCATTTTTTTTAACTCTCGGAGTGAAAACCAAACTTTAGGTTCAATGATAAATCTAGCCGTTATTTAGGTTCGGTTAAACTTTTCTATTTTTCTACTTAGTTACTGATTTATTTCCCTTTTTTTTTTTAACCTTTTGCATTTAAGTTCGGGTAAAAACTAAAAACCATTACTAGTTCTGATTTATCTAACATAGTGTGCTGTCTCCTTTGTAATTTTTTGGATCTTGTTACTTATCTTTAGGTGATCAAAATTGTACGGTAGTACCACCAACCATTGTATCATATAATCATAATCTGAACTTGAATTCAATAGTGTACTACATGTAAACGAAAAAAAAAAATCTAGGATAAGTTTATATATGGTGTCTGAGTCTGACGATATATGTTTTAACTTTTAAGTTAGAAAGTTGTACGGATTGTGGAATTGATTAAGCATAAGCAAAAGATTACTGTCGTGTATTTTTGTTATTATAACATGAAAACAAGAATAGATAAGCATAATGACGTAAGCAGTGGCCTAAGCATTTTTTAAACTCCATTTAAAAAATCATATCTAATTCAATAACATTAAGTTGACTTGCTTAACAACGTTCACACCTTGCTTGCTACGTGTCTTAACCTTTAAGATTCAATTAAATTTTCTCATTTTTATTCACAGTCAAATAATATATACATCAGCAGCGCATACAAAACTGAAAACTCCTTATATAATTGATAATTCCACTATTTCATACGAATTAGCCATTAAGAGTATAGGAAAAAGTTTTAACAAATATCTATCAGAGTAGAGATCACAATAATGGCTGATGAAGTGATCCTTCTTGATTACTGGCCGAGTCCATTCGGAATAAGAGCAAGAATCGCGCTAAGAGAGAAAGGAGTTGAGTTTGAGTCCAGAGAAGAGAATCTGAGAGACAAGAGCCCTTTGCTTCTCCAGATGAATCCGGTTCACAAGAAGATCCCGGTTCTCATCCACAATGGTAAACCGGTTTGTGAATCCATGAACGTTGTCCAGTACATCGACGAGGTCTGGTCCGACAGAAACCCTATCCTCCCTTCCGATCCTTACCAGAGAGCTCAAGCCAGGTTCTGGGTCGATTTCGTTGACACCAAGGTACCAAATCCAAAATCTCTGTTTTAAAGGTTTTGTTTACGTAGACTTGTAAATTGAGAATGTTTTGGATTTTGATCTTTTAAACGGAAGCAGTTGTTCAAGCCGGCGGATCAACTCTGGCAAACGAAAGGTGAGGAGCAAGAAACAGCAAAGAAAGAGTATATTGAAGCACTCAAGATTCTTGAATCTGAGCTTGGAGACAAACCTTACTTTGGTGGAGATACCTTCGGGTTTGTAGACATTGCCATGACTGGATATTACAGCTGGTTCGAAGCATCAGAGAAATTAGGTAACTTCAGCATCGAACCAGAGTGTCCCATACTGATGGCTTCTGCCAAGAGGTGTTTGCAGAGAGAAAGCGTGGTTAAGTCTCTCCATGATTCTGAGAAGATCCTTGAGCTCGCCTATAAGCTTAGGAAGATATATTGTGTCTAATAATAGTCTTATTCATTCCACCATCTCACGTTTCTATGTTCTCTATCTTTTTTTAAGTTTATTGTTTGTGTTCTGTGAATATTGTCCCCTTTCTTTTTTATTTCACCAAATAAGATCTGTTCCTCGATTTAAATAGGACTAAAATGTTGTGCCTAGGCTTATAAAAAATCTTAAGGCAATTTTATAAGTCTAGCACTTGTTATAAAAGTGAAAAAAGGTTTCAGAACATATGAAACAGTGATAATGAAAACTAACCAAGTCAGTCACTCACTAAATCATTCAACCTCTCTTGTGACATACAAATAGGAATATCTCTTAACAAATAAAATATAAAAAAAAAACCCAAAACACATAATATAAACTAATTACATTAACCCTAGTTTTGCTTTTGAACCAAATTGTCATTTTATTATGGCTATAAGAGCATATTACCTTTTTGCCAAAGCAGGTCCACTTACTCTCTTATCTTTCGTACAAAAGTTGATTGAAGTGGACAAAAAGATTCGAAACCTTTCTTTGTATAGGCTCTATAATTACCACTCTCTCTCTTCTTCACTCAGCCTCACCGACAACTTAAAAAATGGCAGAAGAGGTTATTCTATTGGATTACTGGGCAAGCATGTTCGGTATGAGGACGAGGATTGCTTTGGATGAGAAAGGAGTGAAATATGAGTATAGAGAAGAAGATCTGAGTAACAAAAGCCCTTTACTTCTTGAGATGAACCCTATTCACAAGAAGATTCCGGTTTTGATCCATAAAGGTAAACCGATCTGTGAATCCGTAATCCAGGTTCAGTACATCGACGAGCTCTGGCCCAACACAAACCCTATTCTTCCTTCGGATCCTTACCAGAGAGCTCAAGCTAGGTTCTGGGTAGATTACATTGACAAGAAGGTTACATTTTCTCTTTTATGTTTTTTTTTTTTCTTGAGTTCTTTGCACTATGATCCGTTGATGTGTTGCTAAATGTTGTTTTGGGCAAAATTGGGATCAGACTTACGGACCATGCAAGGCTTTATGGTCAGAAACAGGGGAGAAACAAGAGGCAGCGAAGGTGGAGTTCATCGAAGTACTCACGACCCTTGACTCGGAGCTTGGAGACAAATCTTTCTTTGGAGGAAACGAATTTGGACTTGTGGACATTGCCTTTATCGGATTCTACAGTTGGTTCCGTACGTACGAGGAGGTAGCGAATCTCAGCATCGTAGCAAAGTTTCCTAAGCTAATCTCGTGGGCACAGAGGTGTTTGAAGAGAGAGAGTGTGGCTAAGGCCTTGCCTGATTCAGATAAGGTTCTGAAGTCTGTCTCTGATCATCGGAAGATTGTTTTAGGACTCGACTAGATTCCCCTGTTCTGCTGTGCTCTGTTTTTGTCATGATGTGGTGTGTGGGATTTGCTCTGTTTTCCCCCTGTTCTGCTTTGCTCTATTTTACATGTTTTTCAATAAGTCGAGTATAGCTCGATGTATGTTTGTGTTCGGTGGGATTTGAGTGAAGCTATGATCTATTTTTATTTTGGTTACTACTTTTTCAATAACAAGCATCAACGGTCGCTTAATTTGATCAACAAGGCCTTTTTTGGATACTATTTTATTTATAATCTTTTTTTGGATACTATTTTATTTATAATCTTTTTCGAGTACACACAGAAAACAAATCAAATGGTAAACCGTAAACATAAAACATTGTATTAAAAAAAATGGATACTATTTTATTTATAATCTTTTTCGAGTACACACAGAAAACAAATCAAATGGTAAACATAAAACATTGTATTAAAAAAATCTTAAAAGAATTTAAGTTGTAAAAGTCTTTTGATGTAATAATAGTTGCAAAATACGTAGTGCTTTTACACTATGTATATGGAGTTCGATTTTTCGAAATTTAATTTATTATAAAGATCAATAAAGATAGTGAAGATATCTGTCGTAATATAATCTCGTTCGTTGTTGTCTCGTATTTTAAAGTAAAACTGTTCATTGTAAACATGTTATAAGTATCACACTTGCGAAATTGTCAAATATGTTGGCAGTTGCATAAGTTATATTTTGTTGTGTGAAATATATATTATTATTTGTAATAGCATAAAACCAAATGAGTTCTCTTATAATGATGTAACATATCTTTATATAGAAACCGAGTTTCACACAATGAATTTGTTTAAAGGGGGAAACAAATTCAATAAAACTATCTCTCTAAGAATCGGATCAAAACTGAAGAATGAAAAAGGATTTAGATCTCTTGAAAAACAAATTAGAGTTTTGCTCAAAAATGAAGAAAAATTTATGGTTTCTGTATTAATTGCTCGATGGATTACAAAGAGGGGAACCCCGTTATTTATATGCTCTACTATATTACAAAATATGTCTACTTTCCTAATAAATAAACTATGATTAGGAAAGTTTATTTTTTCTTTCCAGGTTGGCTACTAGGTGAGCTGGGAAGTCGGCTTCACACTTTCGGGCTGAGCCTATTAGATCTCGCTAGACCCTAATTAAGGGTTGAATTCAACGTTATCTTTGAATTCCCAGTTTCGATTAACCGGTTCGATTTATGGTTTAGACCGGTATGTTGGGGATGCTAATTCCCGCACGAACACTTTATAAAAAAATGATGATGAAATGATATATGATACTATATAAATATATAAATTCATAGATTAAAAAAGAACCCAAAATCAGTCTTCTTATCATTTGATATTGCATGTAATGTAGACCATGTACTTAGTAGTACAGTTGGGTGTGTATAACGTGGACTTTTTAGGTAGTCTTTTTTTTGGTTCAAGATTGAGGGCTCGGACGCAACTCATAGTCCAAAGTAAAAGTAAGATGTGAGAGCCGTTCGTTTGGGGAAATCATTCTGGCCCAAACGGTTACTCTTGTGACTTGTCGACCATCACAATCCGCAAGGGAAAAAAAACTCAAAACAAACTTCTCTATTGTAATGTTAAAGTTTACATGAAACCAAACCAAAAAAAAAACTCAAAACACTCTTCGTTGGAATAATAAACAAACAAAAAATCGTTGTGGCTAACGTTATTGTCAAAATTTGAAAATAAATGTCAAACTCAAACAGAGAGTACAAAAGAAAAAATAAGAGCCACGGCACCAACGACGAGAGTACGTTTAACATGGGGACTTGTACTATGATTCTTTTATTATACTAATGAGTCCCACATTATGTTTTTACCTTTATCCAATAACCTTTTTTTGTTGTACAATGTATATAGAGCGTTAATGCACTAAAGCTTACTACTAAATATTCAACGTATAGAACAAACAAAATGTTAAATTTCTTACTTTATACGAGTCCACTTTATAGCATCCAGTAATAGTTTCGAATAAGATTGGACATTACTCGAAAGAAGAAAAATCAAATTCACATGGATATTGTAGAAATTTACAATGTATGGATCATAGATTCCAAATCTTATATTATTATACAAGTTACGAATTTCTTAACCGTTTTACTTTTCTGATAAATATCATAATAAGCACACACGACTTTTTTGCCGTCAATTGTTGGGTAAAATGAAACAATCAGAACTTTATCTTTTGTTAATAACCATAAAATCTATTGACAAAGTTTATTCTAAAGTTAAAGATGTTGTAACCATATATATATATATATATATATATATATATATATATATATATATATATATATATACAGTAAAACCTCTATAAATTAATAATGTCGAGACCATGAAATTCTATTAATTTATAGAGGTTTTAATTTCTCGATAATTATTAATTTATAAAGAGATTTTCTTAATTTGGTAAAAAAAATTTAAAAATAAAATTTAATCGTTATAATTAATATTTTTATAAAACCAATTAAAATGAAAATAGCAATTATCATGTTTTGAAGATAGTACCCAAAGCTTTTAATAGAGCAAAAATATTAAAAATGAACTCAAATAAAAGTTAATGTGTATATATACATATATTTAAATAATTTTATATAATTATTAATTTATATTATTGATAGGACCATATATTTACAAAAGATTTTCAAAAATATTATTATTTTATTATATTATCGAATTATGTTCAAAATTACACTAGTTTCAAGTTGGAGCCGAATAAATTTATTAATTTATAGAGATTATTAATTTAACGAGTATTAATTTATAGAGGTTTTACTGTATATATATATTCTTATTATAACTGCAAAAATAATCAACCAGATTGATCGAGTCAAAATAATTTATACACATATATACTATATTTTAAATACAAGGTATCACAATTGATCAGCTATGTATTTATATATTCTAATATAACAAAAATTGTAGAAGATGAATATGGAGTTGTACCGAACCCTCGGAAATATTAAATATAACAACCCCCCCCGCATAGTATTTACTTGAAATAGGTACTGTATTTATTATTTAGTCACAGAAAACTTAGAAAACATACTGTTACGAAATAACGTTTCTGATTATAATACTAATTTAAAACCAATTTATTGAATGATACGTTTCAGTGTAATGCTTTACCAATGCAAGAATATTTCAAAACATTATTTTATATTTAACGAGAAAAATATAAAAGAAGAAGAGAATAATTCAAACATTCCTGCACCCAGAAAAAGACATTTTGGCCAAAACCCATTCATATCAATTACATGTTGATCACTACTACTAATTAGAAATCAACAGTAAATTACTAGTACTAATCAGACATTAACAGTGTAATAAGTAAATAACTAATACTAAGTGTTAATTTTTGAGGAAAATTAAAAAATTTAAAGGCTTAAGAGTCACGTGATAGCTGTCTGTCTCGTGCTAATGACACAGCCGTTGGATAAGTCGTTTGCTGAGTCGGATCGAAGGTTTCGGTGGAATGCGAAGTATGTGATAATTACCAATTAGATTAAAAGGCTGTACGAATGTCGTTTTCGGTAAATACTTTTAGGGCTTTTGACCAAAATGGGCGTTGAATAACCCGACCCGTTAACCCAAACGTATATATTTTTATAATAACATAAAGGATTAATTATTTGTATAGCATTGACGTTAGAACGATAATGTTTTTGGGAATAAAAGAATTACAGAGGTTTGTTTGTGTGTTTTCAGGAATAAAATAAATTTACAGATTTTTTTTTTGTATATTATTTGATTTATTTAAGAGTTTGAATTTTAAATTATACACTATATATACTTAAAACAATTCGAAAGAACATAGTTTACATAAAAATTGTTGTACATACATTTTTCTTGCCAATTTAACTGTTTTTTTACGTATGCACATTTGTTAAATTAAAAATATATCAATCTCCTTGAGATATATTTAGTAAAGCATGATTGCCTTGACTAACTAAAAATGATATATTTTATTTCAAAATTACTATGTTTAGCATCATCATTTTCATAGATTGAAGAAAACATTTTTTACAAATTGGGTATTTTTTTTTTTTGAAAGAATGAACAATGAAACACTAGTCAGAAGAATCTGTATATTCTCCTGCTCTATATTAAGAGTATTTGCAAGCCATTTGATTAACTCAAAACGAAAATAAAGAAGAGAACTACAACAACAACCCCCTTTTGTTTTTAGATGTGGATAATATTTCCATACTAAATTACAACTCACAACATCTAATTTTCTTCAATAAAAACAGTTACAACGGAACTAAATGCAGTAAACAATAAAAGGATTATACAATTACAATTTGGGGTCACGAATAGAATATAATTAAAGGTACATGTTCATATACATATTACACGCATTAATTTTTTTTAATAATCAGCATTATATAGGCTTATGTAGAAGAGAGAATCCATAGATAAAAAACAATAGAGACAAATTATTTCCTTTTTATCTTATTCTAGAAAATTCCAATTAAAGCTTAACTTATTATTATTTGAGCCTTTGGAGTCGTATATAGCGTATAGTTAGTTTATTACAAACATATCTCTTTTCTCCCTAATAATTTTTTTTTTAAATTATAAATATCTTTAATATACAGTATTAGTGAAAACAAAACAAACAAACAAAAAAAAAAAGAGAAAGAGAAAAAGCCATTTTCATCACCATCGTCTTCTCTCCATTATCTCTCTACCAAATCTGGCAGAGAAAAATAACAAAAAAAAAAAAAAAACAAAATCGAAGGAAGAAATCTTGAAGGTTTTTGAATGGATAAGAGCTGTAACTCTTCCGGCGATTCCTCCGCCGTATCCGCCTCCACTACGAGTAGTACCGGTAACACCAACAACAACAACAGTACGAACAGAGATCATTACCTGAGACAACTCAATAAGCTTTCTCATAAGATATCAAAACCGACAACAAACTCATCCTCCTCCGCACCCGCACCTGCCGTGAACCGTGAAATTGATCATCATCCTCCTCCACCGCTTCCTCCGCCGCCGATAAATCAAGGGAATCTCCACCAGCACCAGCCTCCTGTTTACAATATCAACAAGAACGATTTCAGAGATGTTGTTCAGAAACTCACAGGCTCACCTGCACATGAACGGATCTCTGCTCCGCCGCAACAACCGATTCATCACCCTAAGCCTCAGCAGAGTTCGCGTTTACACAGGATCCGTCCTCCTCCTCTCGCTCAAGTTATCAATCGTCCTCCTGGTTCGCTAAACGACGCTCTCATCCCTCACATGAATCAAAACTGGACCGGCGGTGGGTTTAACCTTCGACCGACGGCGCCGCTTTCTCCTCTCCCGCCTCTTCCTCCCGTTCACGCGGCGGCGGAATCTCCGGTCTCTTCGTACATGCGTTACCTTCAGAACTCCATGTTCGCGATCGATTCGAATCGTAAAGACTTCTCTGGGTTATCTCCGTTAGCTCCTTTGGTCTCACCTCGTTGGTACCAACAACAGCAGCAGGAAAACGCTCCGCCGTCGCAAAACAGTCTCCCGCGACCACGTCCTCCTCCACCTTCCGCCGCTTCCGGAATAGTCTCGCAGACGACGCCGACATCGATTCCTGCGCCTCCACCGTTTGGGTGTTTGAATTCGCCTAAATCGCCATACGGATTACTCTCACCGAGCATACTTCTATCGCCAACGTCAGGTCAATTAGGGTTCCCGGTGTCTCCGACGACGGTGCCGCTTCCTAGTCCTAAATACAAAGGTCGCTGATCAGAAAAACGTCGGAAACCCTCTTGTCGGTCAACTTGACAAACGTCGTCGTTTTGACCATCACGACAAAATTCCCTTTGTTCTTTTTGTACATCATTAGTGGAGTGGTGTGAATCATTTGTTTTTTTTTTTTTTTTTTTTAATTAACTCCAAATTACTTAAATCTGTATTTCTTTTTAAACTTTCTATTGTTGTTCATGTTGGAAACAAAGAGTAGGAAAAAGAAAGGTATACACATTTGCAACTCTATTGAAAATTCTCTTACAAGTTCGCCATTATCATGATCAAAATTGCATACACATGTTTGTTTCATATTTAATAGTTTTTTGATTGATTTGCTCACTGGTAACGCCATTGGATAGCTATACCGATCACTGAACTGTTTCTTTCGTTGAATATTTGTTTTTGGCTCTGATGCTTTCATTTTCAGTTGAAACTTCAAACTCTGACGAGATCATTAATTTTCAACCTGTATTAATAGTGTAAATGACTAAAAGAGTGTCTATACTTAAATAGTTCTTTTGAAAGGTATTCTTTAGATAAATCAAGTTGATGATTGATCTTCAGACCAGGTAAAGTAATTGGCTTTTATACAGTCCAATCAACTAGTCTGCTTTTAAGAATGAGGACAATCTACGCCACAAGATAAGAGACAAGAGACTGACTTCATGATCTTCAAATTGATGAGAAAACAAAGAAAAAGGTTTCAATTGCATAGACATTGAAAACGATAACAACCAAAAATAAAAAGAGAAAGAAAATCAAGCAAAAGAGATAATAAAAAAAGAAGATGATTGATGATGGGTTCGGACTTGCCACAAATATGATGAATGAATAATAAGCTTTTGAAGATAAGCGAAATGGCAAGAGCGACCATTTAGATGATTAAGAAAAAAACATATGGACGAGAAAAGAAGAAATTCCAAACACTCAAAAGATCACTGCTGTTCCTCGGTCGGTTTTGGAGCTGCTGCTGCTGCTTCCTTGATCTCATCCGCAGCATCATCCTAATGTGATCATATCCCCCCCAAATTACAGAATTTAGTCAATGAAATACGGAATCATCCATTTACTAAAAAACAAAAAGAACAACCAAGGATTGTAAAGACAACAAACCTGCATATCGGATGTCCAGAGAGTAAGGTTATCACGAAGAAGCTGCATGATCAAGGTACTGTCTTTGTATGATTCTTCACCAAGAGTGTCCAACTCCGCTATGGCTTCATCAAAGGCCTTGATAGAACAACAACAAAAAACCAGTCACATTCATTTCCTTGAGATAAACAGAAACAAATGATATATAAAGCACGGATCCATGAGGTCAACTTTTATGGCAATTCCCAAATTCCACATTAGAAAAAAAAAAATGAAAGATGAGTAGCGGATTCAAATACCTGTTTGGCGAGGTTGCAAGCACGATCAGGAGAATTGAGGATCTCGTAATAGAACACAGAGAAGTTCAATGCAAGACCGAGACGAATTGGGTGAGTTGGAGCAAGCTCTGCATTGGCAATATCCTGCAATAATAGAGAGTATCATCACATTATAATAAGATCAAAACCAATTCAATCTCAAGATCTTATTCTAACCTAATCCCGAAATCAGAGTAATCTAATGAATCAACATCAACAGATCAGAGGCACAATTCAATTAAACACTAGATCTGAGATTGAGAAGAGAAAGAAAGAAAGGAACCTGAGCGGATTTGTAAGCGGAGAGAGTGTGTTCAGCGGCGTCTTTCCTCTCTTGAGCAGTCTTGAACTCAGCCAAGTACCTGTGGTAATCACCCTTCATCTTGAGGTAAAAGACCTTGGAATCGCCAGAAGCAGCGGCAGGGATGAGCCTAGAGTCAAGCAACTTGAGGATACCGTCGCAGATCCCGGTGAGCTCCGTCTCGATCTTAGACCTGTAATCACGGATCGCCAAGACGTGGTCGTCGTTACCGCGGCTCTCTTCCTTCTGCTCGATCGATGAGATAATACGCCACGACGCACGGCGAGCACCGATCACGTTCTTGTAAGCGACGGAGAGAAGATTACGCTCTTCGACGGTTAGTTCATCTCCGTCGACGGCGGCGGAGACTTTCTCCATGAACTCTACCATCTCTTCGTACCTCTCCGCTTGTTCAGCGAGCTTGGCCATGTATACGAACTCTTCACGCGCAGAAACCGCCATTGTTGTTGTTCCTTGAGAGATCTGAGATCTGAGATCAAAAGAGAGAGAGGGGACGGTTTGGATTTGAGGATCTGTGTGTTGTAGGTCAAGAGCGAGAGAGAGAGAGAGAGAGAGGACGATGAGAATGAATTGGGGTGTGGTGTGTTTAATGAGGGGGAAAAAAGTGATTTAATGTTAATGCGTTTTAGAGGAAAAGAGTGAAACTTGGAACCAAGATTTAATCTGGCCCGTTGGATTCGTTTCTTCTAATATTGTGTGGCCGGTCCTGCTTTTTAAAGGCAACTTTATTTGTTTGAAGCCCACCTTTTTTTAAAAAAAAAACCTCAAATTAAGAAAAACTTAAAAATACTTTTATGAAACAAAAAAAATGGTAAATATAATGTGATTGTTATGGAAATTTTGGGGAAATCTATAAAATAAATGGTATTGTAAATTTGATACAATTAGTAGTAGTATATGCATTTCTAAATGGGTCTAAGAGTTAAAATAAATAAAGGCTAGATTTTGTTGAGTTGAAAAGAAAAAAAAAAATTACTGTTATTATCTCTACCAATTAGAAAAGAAAAAAAAAATTAATATTCCTTCTATATCATAATAGACGATGTTTTAGGATTTTTACATAAATTTAAAAAATTTATAATGTTTAGATATAAATATATTATTTATTTATAATAACATATTTCATAATTATTAATATATAGTAATTCATCAAACTTTTAAATACTTATTTAATAATTTTGATAATTAAGATTTGGATACAATAATGGAAGCAAGTTGGGTTAACAAAAATTGAGATAGAACACAGCTAAGAGGGGTACACATGTGTTGTGAGCATGTGAGGGGATCCAAAGGACTCTCTCTCTCTCTTTCTTCTTCACATTTTCGTGGCGCTCCTCTCTAAAGCGTTACGTTTTCTTTCTATTTTTTTTTTGTATACGTTACTGAAATATAAATATGAATCGAATCATTTAACGGAAGTCAATCGTATTTGGATACCTCCTCGAAATTATTTATCGGTTTATCAGTTTACGCTTTACACGAAAGTCTTTTTTAAGATTTGTTTTACAGTTTTTGTTTATTAGTCTAGTGCTTATCCTTATCCATGATTATGTTTTTTTTCATATTCATAATCTAATTACTTCTTCGTAAAGGTTGTTTTATTTTCCTTGATGATGATTTATATTCAATAAATAAATTAAAGTCGGTTACTCTCTCTCTTTCTAGCATAAAATGTTAAAATATACAATGAAAATACGTTAAAACAGTTCGAGATTTATGGCTAGTCCATCTACATATGGTGATAAGAAGGTGAGAGAGAATGAGGCAAGCGCAAAAGGCTACTTCGCAAAAGAGATCACAAGTTTATAAAAAAAGAGTCGGATCAGTTAAACGACTATTTTGATCCGACGTGTGAGGGGGGGGAAAGGGACAACAAGAATAGTTGCGTAGGTTTTGCCCCCAAAAAAGAAAAAAGAATAGTTGAATAGGTATCGATGCTAAGTGGTTTAAACCATCGAAATATCCAATCCCTAATTTAAAATGTCTTGCTTGCACGTTCTCTACATAAAAATAAGGGTTTAGAAGCCAGACTCTTGGTAGATGAACATTTGATCTTCTTCTGGTGTTTTGGTAAGGATCGGGAGACGTGACATTAATTTGTGCCTCTCTATATAGTTCAACCTATCAATGACATGCCGTTTTCTAAGTATTTAAGGAGGAATGGTGACTCCCACAATGTATGTCGTTCGAGATCCCCGTAAGGTTTTGACATCATGATCAATCTAAAGTTTAATTAGTTGCCATCCCCTTATTCTTGGACATATAAGGGTATATATATATATATTTATTGACAAAGATTACATGAGCAGATTCGTAAACCGGATTTCCGAGTGGTCAAGGGTTCGATCACGCCTAGCAGAGGATCGGAATGGGTGATTGACTATTGTATATTGTTTATTTATATGTTTTCCAAACAAAGCATAAAACTAATATATATAAGTTGAGATGAAGATAAATGGATGGAAACTAACAACAAAATTATGGCAAAAGGAAAACGGTGTGCCCCTGATTTATGATTCGTTAGTTTGATGAATGATCCACCAACCTTAGCCATACAAAATTCACTTACAGGCCCACCAACCAATGAGAGAAAGTACGGTCCAAACTTAGAGTATGAATGATAACTGCAGTCAGGGCGGACAAATCTGTCTGCAGATCAGACCGTTCTGTTTTAAGTGTGGATAATGGACCGCTGCGGTCCAACTCTATTTGTAAGGAAAAACGATCTGCAATTGGACCGCTACAATTTTGTTTCTGTTTTTTGTAGACCACACCACTGCGGACTATTCATAATGAATGGTAAATAAAAAGCGGTCTAATCCATAGATAAATTTGTTCACTCCAACCGATACAACCATTCACACCCTTAGAATACTGTCTTTGTAGAGAAGACTTTTAATTTAAAAAAAATATTAGGCAAAGCACTGATCATATGGCTAAGTTTCCTTAGGAGAACGCTTTCGAGCTCCATCTGTAAATAATGATATCCCCGAGGCTCCCCTGCCAATAATTCTAGTTATCTTCTTTTCTTTGACTATTCTTAATAAACTAGTAAAAGAAACTTTCGTCTTGTTGAGATCGATGAGTCTATCTTGTAATCATGTTGATAAACTCTTTTTTCTTTCTGTTTGTCGGTGAAGACAAAAGAGCTTACAATACTGTTATGGTTTTACTTACACAAAACTTTAGGGTAATTTCTTACTTTATATATTTTCCAAATACCTAACGATCAAATACTTAAAACTCTTCCAAAACAGTAATTAATCATTAGTTAACTTTCTTATATTAGCAAAATCAAGAAAGAACCACGAACTTTGACACTAGTTATTAGACTATCAAAACTACTAAATACAAGTTAACTTATATATAGTAAATACAAGCTTATGATGGACAGATCTAACTAAACAAAAATCTTGGACTTGAGAAACCTCCAACAGTCATCACAACAAGCTAATGATAAGACTAATTATTATCTCAACTGTTGTCGAGCATTGCACAGTAATCGTTTTCATCTTATTATTTCATAAGGCCAAGAAAAATGGAATTCTTTGTGATGAGAAAAAAAAAAGACAAACACGTATTAGAAAAAAAATTGGAATTCTTTAATAGATACTAGAATATACTATATACAATTCACATTCCTTTGTTACTAAGATTCCGATTTTTTTTTTTAATTATTATGAGAACTAAAAACAATTTCTACGACGCAGAAAACCGACCACATGTGTAATAGAAACCCCACGACACGACATTCTTTAAAAATCTCTTTTATTTATAAAAATATACTACTACTATTTTGTGAAATTGTTGTTATACAAAAATTTTATATTCTCTCTATTTCATGTTTCATAATGTTTCATAATATAAGATGTTTACAACTTTCTATGCAATTTTTTGATTAATTTTATATTTTTTTATTATACGGTTTTGTTTATGATTGGTTAAACTTTGTAAAAGTAACAATTCTTTAATATGCGTGTTTTATTACACTATATTTTGAAACGGAGGGAATAGTACGAGAGCAAATCCAATGGAATAACCAATACCCTTACTCAATCTTTTTAAGGCCCAAAAATAAATCAAAAACCTTAAAATATGTCCAATTTTCAGAGAATCGATTCTTATGAAGGCAACGGAAGAACCCAATAAGACACGGTACGTGTCAATTTTGCATTGGATAATGAGTAAATAGAAAAACAATTTTTTTTTCCAATTTCTTCTTTTCTCTTTCCCGACTCTCTCTCTCTCTTTTCTCTCGTGATACTTCCCTCTCTCTCAAATCCATAGAAATCATTGAACAAATCCATAGAAATCATTGGATTCAAGGCGATTACGAAGGTCATGCCTCTTTACGGTCCTAATTCTCAAGGTGGCCGTCGTGTGGGAGGTTTCTCCTCTGGTCGCGGTGGTGCTCATCCTGGTGGAGGGCGCGGCGGTGGTGGTAGTCGTGGCGGTCGTGGGAAACAGCGATGGTGGTATCATGTAATTTTTTCCTTTCTCTTTTCCCCTAAATTTGAGTTTCTAGGTAACTCTTGAGTTTTGAGCTTGAATTGTGTGTCTGTGTGGTCATGTTGATACTTTTTATACTTGATTTGAATCGATGTAGCTGCTGTAGTTAGCTTTGATTTCTTCGAATTGTATTGTATCCGGTTGCAAGAAGATGAAGAAGCTAGAGATTAGGTGATATGTGTAGTTCGATTTTATATATGTTTTGTTTGGTTTTGTTTCCTTTTAGGATATAGTTGTTGGGGAGACTTGCGTTGAGTTCCGGCATTAGGATATACCTTGTGGCTCTAAGACAATGATGATCGGATCCATCTATGCAGTGCATTAATCATCTTATTATGAATCAAATTTGATAGATTCTCAAGCATTCATAAGTTTTTTTTTTGCAGCGATTTTGTATCTCAAGCGACGTTGTTGAAAGATTTCGTTTTTTGTCCTTGAGGAGGATGAAGAAGTAAGGTTTTTTTTTTCTCTTTTCAATACCATATGCTTGGTAAGTGATTTAGGATTTTATGTGTTTTGATTTTGTTTTAGGTAGATTGAAGAGCAACATAGGAAAGCATTAGAGGAGTATCCTTCTGATTTTGCATAAGATGAGGTTAATATAGACTACTGATTAGTGATTGCTTTGAAAGATGTCTTCAACAGGTCCATGAGCTCTCTCTCTCTATTACAGTCTCTTATATGTCTCCCTCTTTGTTTTCTTCTGATTTCTTTGACTTAAACCTTGGTAGAGTAAAGAGGCTGGTAGGTAAACATGATGGCATACGGTCAGAACTTCGATGATGGAAGAGACAATTACAATTAGGTAGATGATGGTTACAATAAGCATCACTTTAGTCTCTATTTACTTACAATTTTTGATTCCATAAAACTTAGAAACGATTCTAACTAGTTGAAGATGTTCACTGTGTTCTGCCAGGAACAATAGGCGACTGACATTGGCTGATTTCATTGATCATCCAGATTGTGGAGAATGTTTTAAATCCAGGTACATTATGATCTTTTCATGTAGGTTGTCACATGTTCTCGGCTTGGGAGCAAGCGATTGTTGTTTATTTTGATTTGAAAAATAGTACTTTGGTCCTATTTGAAAAAGAAGATTCTCTGCTTAGTGGGTTTCTCTAGTGGAATGATGAATTTTGATAAGTATTTAGTGGGTTGTTTTGATTAGATTAATAATAATTATATGATTAATTTATTTGTGAGTAACCTATATAGGTTACTCCACTGCCCTTGCTCTGAGATATTTAAGGAAAACAATAATAATTCTGCTACTAGTTGGCAAATTTTAAAACTCTCACGACATTTTAACACGTGTCTAATTCTAGATCGATACTTGCTCTCTCACAAGTCATAAACACACAAAACAGAGTCAAAAGCAATGACTGCTCTGTTCCAAAAATCAAAGCTGGTTCCCAATAAGATCAAATTCCCGAAATAATGTGCGATCCATCTTTAATCGCTTTGTGTTATTACATCACTTCCTAAAATTCCGGTGAAATCTTTTATTTCCGGGGAGGTATACTTCCAAAAAAAGTTGGTTCCTTTTTCTTGAAGTTATCTCTTCACTTCGATTAATTTAATTGGTTCTTCTGTCTTCTGAACAAGAGAACAGAGGAGCTCTGTCTCGTTTCCGTCTTATTTATTTCCTATTCTCAAACATACACAGACGACACATGTGTATGTGTGTTTGATTTCAATCTTTGTTTTTTGTCTCTGAAAAAGTTATATTCTGTTTTTACCTAAATTGACTTTTGGGACAACAGAGTATATATATATATACAAACAGAGCAGCTCTGTTTTTTTTTTGTAGAGTTATGGAGAGGTACGAGATAGTGAAGGATATTGGTTCTGGTAATTTCGGAGTAGCAAAGCTTGTTCGTGACAAATTCTCCAAAGAGCTCTTCGCTATTAAGTTCATCGAGAGAGGCCAAAAGGTCGGTATTTTTTTTAGCTCTCTGAGCTACTACTAATGCAAGATTATATTATATTATGTTAGTTTCTCTGAGTTTCTTAAATATGTTTGTTTTGTGATTTGTTTATGAAGATTGATGAACATGTACAAAGAGAAATCATGAACCATAGGTCACTCATCCATCCCAATATAATAAGATTCAAGGAGGTATATATATGTATATATATATAACAATGTCTTCTCTTGTGGGTTAATTTATTTATTTCATCTTAAAGTGACATAAAAATTGAAAAAAATAGGTTTTGTTGACGGCAACACATTTGGCGCTAGTAATGGAATACGCCGCCGGAGGAGAACTGTTTGGAAGAATCTGCAGCGCCGGAAGATTCAGCGAAGACGAGGTCATTCTTGTTTTGATAATACTGATTTTGTTGTCATCATGATCTTAACAAAATATTCTTGAAAAGAAAATAAAAAAATCTCAAGTGTGTATGATTGTATGAATGATTGTTTGTTTTTTCAGGCAAGGTTCTTCTTTCAGCAGCTCATATCAGGAGTTCATTATTGTCACAGTCTTGTAAGCAACATCACATTTTGCTCTCTTTTGTTGTTTTTGCAATGAAAACTTTACAATTAAAAAGTGTTTGTTATTTCTTTATTTTGGTATGGGGAAAATGAAGGAGATATGCCATAGAGATCTAAAGCTAGAGAACACATTACTGGATGGAAGTGAAGCGCCGCGGGTGAAGATATGCGACTTTGGATATTCGAAATCAGGAGTTCTTCATTCGCAGCCAAAGACAACAGTAGGAACACCTGCTTACATTGCACCTGAAGTGCTCTCCAAGAAAGAGTATGACGGCAAAATCGCTGATGTTTGGTCTTGTGGAGTCACTTTGTATGTTATGCTTGTTGGTGCTTACCCTTTTGAAGATCCTTCCAATCCTAAAGACTTTCGTAAAACCATCGCTCGGATTCTCAGAGCTCAGTATTCCATTCCTAATTACGTCCGAGTTTCAGATGAATCCAGGCATCTTCTCTCTCGCATTTTCGTCGCCAACACTGAAAAGGTATGTAATGTTGTGTTCTCTTTCAACTGTGGAGATGGGAACATATCTAACCTCAAATTCCTCAACTATTTCGATTTGGATGTGACAGAGAATAACAATAGAGGAAATAAAGAATCATCCTTGGTTTCTCAAGAATTTGCCGGTGGAGATGTCGGAAGAATCATTGAGGATGAATGGTCCATCGACTCAAACAGTGGAAGAGATAGTTTGGATCATTGAGGAAGCTCGGAGACCGATCACTGTAGCTGGTGGACTCACCGGTGGAAGCAGTGGGTGCGCCATTGGATGTAGCAGTATGGATCTTGATGACTTGGACACAGATTTTGAGTACGATATCGATACCGCTGATCTCCTTTCCCCTTTGTGAACTGTTTTATCACCCAAACAAAAGCCAAAGATTTCATGTTTCTGAAGCTGATATACATTGATCATTGATGATACACACAGACGTGAATATAATTGTTCTTTAGAGTTTTGCTTATTGAAAAACTTTAATCATTTGAGTGTGAAACATTCTATGTGATTCTTTTTATATTACAACAATGTTAATTAATCATATACATACACTAATTAGGCAGCATGATACGTATAGAAAAAGTAAAAAATAGATTCATTAATATAAATAAAATATTTTTTACGGTAATAGCTTTTAATTAATCAAATATGAGTTGAGTTTTCTATAATTTGCCAAATACAACAACAAAAATTAAGAACTTAAATCGAAAGAAAAAAAACGATATCAGTAGTTGTTAAGTAGATTCCAAACAGTTTGCTCAACTTGCTCCCATGATTCAGCTGTCCGAAGTTCATCCCAAATACTGAACATTGCACCCAACACATTCTCTTCATGTAATATACAGTAACACCTGCAACCAATCACAATCACAGATCATTCAGCACAAGAAGCCTTCAAAGGCTTTTCTTTAATCATGTTTATAACAGCTTTATTACTTACATTGTGCGGTAGGACGGACGCAATACTTTCTTCCTTGTACTACTGTCTGTTGATTTTGTAGTTACATTCTCCGGTGACCTACTTCTGATTAATGGAAGCCCGTAACTCTCTAGAAGCTTCTTGAAAAGATCAGTGTCTCCTCTGAAGACGTCCAAGTATATTGGTATTAAGTCGTAGATGGGATCTCCTACAATTTCCTCACTCTTTCAGAAAACTCTCCAAGAATGCCCAACAAAACTCCAAATTTGGGAATATAGTTTATGAATTTGGAAGTAAAACGTACCAATGGATAAATCGCTGAAGTCTAGAATATGACTGGGACGCCATGACTTTTGTTGGCCATCAACTGAATCATCTGCGTACGGTTCCATATGAATGTTGTCATCCATGACGTCTGAATGTATCCAGGTGCAGCGCTTGATTTCGTCTCCACCATTTGTGTCCTGTGATCCCAGAAAAAGGTTATGTTAATTCGATTTTAAGAAGGTCTAGATTCCTGATAAGAAAAAGAGAGAGATAAGAGCAGCAACCTTGAAAACATTGAGTAAATCTACAAAAAATTCATCAGGAATGTATTCGTCTATACTGTTCATCAGAGCCCGCGGAATAGGATTTCCCCTGAGAGGTTCAGACCAAATAATCACAATAAGCTTTTTATAGAGAAAAAGCAAATGGAAGCAGAGTCAATGAGTCAATTCAAGAAATGCACCAGTTTTCCAGACGGCTAGTCACGTCTTTCTTCTTTTGGGACAGAGCATCGACAAAAACTTTCCATTCTGCTGGAATATTCAACTCCTCATGAACAGCATTTACATTCAACAACTCAGGACAAGTGACTGGTGGATACGGCAATAGATGAAGGTTGCGTAGTTGTTGTCCCAGAAAGGAGGCCAAGTTCTGAGCATCGTTCCACGTCAGATCATCTCTTCTGCAACAACAGTTTTAAGTTAGAGATACTTGGTGTAAAAAATGAGTCACAAGCAGATACAAATAAGGAGAAAAAGAGCACTCACAATTGGGCAAATATCTTCCCTTTGCATCTTTTTGTTATAATATACGGCCAAACATGTGAACTCAATGTACCAAAAGAATCGGGTGCTGGCTTCCCCTGGTTTCTATGTTCACGTAGCGTTTTGTTCCAAATTCCAAATGGAAATTCGCTGTTCAACATTGATGCGTCAAAATCCACATTGGAGCTAGAGATTATGTCTGGGATTCTCTTGCCATCCCAAGGGACAACTTTGTAAGATCCGTTTTCGAAGAAAAGAATCCCGCTTGCTAGAACATCAGGAATATGTGATTTCAAAGGAGAATCAGCCCGGCCAAGAATGTCATAAAACTCAAGCTGCACAAATGAAGACAAAGAGTTACAATCATAACAATTCCCATGGGGTGCTCAAAATTATTGTATAAATATTACTTGCCTCAGTTCCAAGACCGTACATAGATTGTTCCAGCCCTCCTTCAACAAACAATTTAATGGCGTAGTCAGAGAACAGATAAACCTGACAGAAAAAATAAGAGATGTCAGAAGCAGATTAGTGAAAAAATTAGGAATATTGAGGAACATTTTTTGAGAAACTTTTCTAATAGAGACAATCAACTCACAGGGTTACTGCCAGTTCCAACTGGAAGCTTTTCTTCTTCGGTAACTGACGGCAGGTTGTGGAAAGTGCATACTTCCTCTAGACATCGCAACCATTTCTCAGCATTTAAAGCAATGCATGCTCCCTAACACGGCAATACAGAGGACACGTTAAGAAATGATGATGGAGAGATACTTATAAAGCTATAAAACTAAAATTTCAAATATGAGGTTTACCTTCCATATTAGTTCTCTCATCTCAGGCTTCAGAACCCAGAGCTTGGATAGCCAGGCTCTCATTTCTCGTTGACCTACAGAGTTTCCCATAGACCAGGGGAAATTGTAATGGTCTCTTTCTTTATCAAGAAACGAGGCAAGGAAATCAATATCATACGAGAATCCATTCTTCCACATATTGTATCTCTTCGATAATCCATTCGCATTCTCTTTGTGTTTTTCAGTGCCTGTCCCTCCATTCATTCGTGTTCTCTTCTCTTTCCTGGTAAGGTCTGAGTAGCTCAAAGTATTGTCGTCTTCATCGTGTGTTTCGTTTTCTGAATCTTCAGAATTTCCATCATCAAGAGCAAGAAGGCCAGCACGACAAACCCCTTTGTGATGGTAACCAGGCGCCATATCCAAACACACGTACCCGAAGTTTTCTTTGTTCACATAATTCTGGGTAACAGCCACTGTTGGTTCAAGATTAAGGATACAGTGCCACCAACCACTTGGAACATAAATCGTTTCGCCAGCTAGTAGTGTGCACTCAATCGGTTTGTCTTCGTCCGCAAGGAGGGGATAATAGTCTAGCCACCACTGTTTATGGATAGAAATTTTTTAACGTGATACAGTAAAGAACAATCAAAATGACAATGCTTAAACAATTCAGCAATATACCTGCAGAGATGAGGGGGTATCGATACTGACATCACCATCATCTTCATTTACATGAACTGTAACACCTAGAGGCACTTTTCCAGGGGGATACAATGCCCACCTATTTATAACATAATGACATCATCCTCAGAATATATATATATATTGGACAAACTCATCCTCAGAATATAGTATCACCCAATTCCAGCGAAGCAATGGAGAGTAATATTGCAGGAAACAAGAACTTAGCGCAGAAAAAGGAAAAAAAATGTATTTATGTCCTCAAAAGTGTCTACCTTTTCCGGCCACAAAGCAGGGTATTCCAGGCACTGGTAAGAGCTGGATCGACATGCCAAGATGCACCAGACCTCTCCGGACCAACTATAAGCCATCTGTATGGTGGACGACTTTCTTTGTCTAAGATCTCAAACCAATCTTCTTGAAACAAATGAGGCACACTATAGTCTTTCAATAATTCAGGAGCAGCATCTCCGAACTACATGAAATGTTGAACCCTTAAATCCAAGTGCCAAATATTTTCACTAAGAAGTTTGGGTTATGCTACAACTCTATCCCTGATGAGAAGAAAGTTTTGTATAAAGTTACAAAACTGTTTCTCGTACCTTGTCGTCAAAAACGTATAGAGGATCTTCATCCCGCTGGAGTTTCATATATGAGATGTAATCCTTAAACTTCATGGAGATTTTGTTGGGACTCCTCTGAGATATTCTAAACGGGACTTCACCATATTTCTCTACTAGTTGGTCGACCGTCCACGTATTACTGGCTGGCCAAGAATCAGCAAGGCCAGAAAGCAAAACCTAAACCATAGACAGTAACAACATCACAAAAAAATTTACATATCTGGATATTTCTAAAAAGATCAAAATCTCTTTTACTAGCCACAACAAGACATAACCTTTGCATATATACACATGACTCAAAAGATTAAAACTTACAGGTTTCTTGGCGTCGTATTCCTTGGAAAACTCATCCAAAGAGATATCTCTCCTACGTTCCACATTGCCATCATCAAAAGAGAACCCATCAAGAGATGTATTACACCTATAGAATCGTTTATACAAGTACAACGAATTGAATCCTGCACAAGAGCAGAACCAAAATGAGATCATCACGTGAGCATATAAACAGAAAAATCTTGAAGGAGTAAAGTATGCATCAAGCAATTACCATCAAAATGCAAAGGTCTCTTGTATGCCTCATTTTCTGGAGCAACTCCTTCTCTGTAATATCAGAAAAACCAATCAATCAACACTTTTTCACATAAGCACAAAAACTCCAGGGAGAGAGTCTGAAACTTTCAACATTAGCCAAATTGTTTCATTGAACATAAATTCCAAAAAGCACTTACAGATGCAATGTAGTTTTTTTCCAAGAACCTTTGTAGTCAAGAGGACCTTTAGCTCTTCTGAGACACAAGCTCATCCATAATGGTTCTTCGTTACACAGAATATACATAACACTACCAAAATCAAACATATACACATAAACAACACTATTATTATTTATTAATCACAATTTCTCATAAACGTCCTGAAATCAAAATCCTGACTAATTAGTTGCTCAGAACGCGAATTATTCTAACCTGCTGACGCAAGCGAGGTGAGCGATGTCTCGGGGAGCAAGGTATTCGAGAAGAACACAGATGGTTTCATCTGGGAGGACACTGAGACTACCGAGAGCCTCTGGTCGACGATCTCTCTGTCCCAACGTCGTCATTTCATACAACACAGCTTCAACAAAATTTCGAATTCTCTCTGAAGATCTGATTCTTTTCTTCCTTCCTCTCGAGTCTCAGACCGCGGTGGCGCGTGATGATTCCGATTCCCGAGTCTCGTCGTCGTCGTGGTGTGGGTCACCGAGTGCGCGTAAAGGCCTTGGCGCACGTTTAACGATATCGAACTACTACTTACGGCGTCGTTTGAACGATCGAATCTGATGACTGATGAGAGAAGAAGGTTTATCGCGTTTAGCTTACGCAAAATCGTTTTGTAAAGGGATAAAACGCGGAAACGCGTTTTTTTAATCTACAAAATGGGCTTTGTGTTGTGGGCCTTGTGGCCTTTTAAATAGTATGTGTCAGGATTCACGATATTGAAAATTAAATGGGCTTTTACGAGAAACAGCAATAATCGCGTTTCTTAAGAAGAGTAGTTTAAAAAAAGAGAGGGGATCCTGCTGTAATCATAGTTAGTCAAGGATAATTAATAAAAAAAAATAGAGGATCCACAATTTGAAAACATTTTCTGAAAATAAAAAAGAACAATGAATTTATTTTATTAAAGGAGCTTTTTCACACAGAGAATGCTAATATTTTAATACACTTCACCTACTTGGAGATGCTTACAACGTGCTTTTTTATATGTGCTCTCTGTAAATAGATAGAGTCTTCAATTTTTAACTCTTTCTTTTATTCTGGGGTCGTTGATAGATGTTGTTACATTTTCCACAATTAGATAATATTTTATTCGTTGTGAGGACTCTTTTTTAGGTAAGTGCTTTCAATTTTTTAGGAACAGTCTTGCCCATAATTTATTTACATCACCGATCTTAAACATTGAGATTAGATCGACGGTGTATTGATGAGAGATTGCCATTGTTTTTTTTTTTTTTTTTTTTTTCATTCTTTTCCATATGCTATGATTCGCGATCTTTTTATATTTGTCCTTTGCGGTCCACCAACTTATACATTTGTTAATTACATTCATATTGAAAAATGTATATATAAAAAAAAAAAAGAAGATATAACTAATTTGATAAGATAACTTAACACATAGAAAACATGAGAATTAACATTTGCGTGTATATATATATATATATATATATTTTTTTTTTTCTGACAACAAAGTACCAGATCAACTCAAGTATGTTATATATATATTTATTATGATTATTATACGCAAAATAGTATTAACTATCTTTAGAATTCAATATACTCCTGATAAATTACCAAAAATGTTGCAAATTCTCATAATTAAAATTATATGTCCGGATAGCTAGTGACAAAGCGTAAGCCATCACTCCATAAAAATATCAAATGTTTTGTAATCACATAAGAAAATTCAAGAATATAATTGTGCTTTAATTTGCAAACCTGTTTCAAAAAAAAGATATATTTTACGCCAAATAGAGATATGTATTCCATCAACATTGTGCAACAACTCCCCTCACTATCTGTTCTCCAATACTCCAAACCAAATCAAAATCTCTCTTTCTCTCTCTCTTCTACTCCATATAGTTATGGCTTCCCCACCTCTGTCACCTTCTCGTACGATCCCCACCACTGCGGTTGCCCGATCAGTGTTACCCATTGGATCTTCCTTGCCCTCTGTCAGCCTGACACGTCCATACAACAAGCCGACAAGCTGCTCCCTTGTGTCCAAAAATGATGCGGCAACTAGTGCTACTGTCAAACCTATCGTGAAACGGTGTGCAGAGTACATTCCGAACAAGCTACCCGACAGTAAATATGTGCGGATATTTGACACGACGCTCCGTGACGGGGAACAATCTCCCGGTGCAGCCCTTACTCCACCGCAAAAGATAGAGATTGCCCGGCAACTCGCTAAACTCCGAGTAGACATCATGGAAGCTGGTTTCCCGGGGTCTTCTGAGGAAGAGGTAGAAACCATCAAAACCATCGCCAAGACTGTTGGGAACGAGGTTTGTGTCTTTGTTTTCCTTCACTTCAAAAATTAAATGATTGTAAAATGATTTTATGCTCAAACTATATTGTTGTTTTGCTTTAGGTGGATGAGGAGACAGGTTACGTCCCGGTGATATGCGGCCTCTCACGATGCAAAGATACAGACATCAAGGCGGCTTGGGAGGCGTTGCAGTATGCGAAGAGGCCGAGGCTAGGCTTATTCATATCTACTAGTGACATTCACATGAAATATAAGTTGAAAAAGACTAGAGAAGAAGTTATCGAGATGGCCACGACTAGTATTAGGTTCGCTAAAAGCTTAGGCTTCACTGACATCCAATTCGGTTCCGAAGACGGCGGCAGGTCCGTTTTCTTTAAAACCTTTATAATACATACATATATCGTTTGTTTACACTTTTTTTTTTTTTTGTTAATAAAAAATGAAAATTTTGTACTTATGACATCTTATTTCTTTTAATTATAACAACTTTTTACATGCACATGAGCTCACCATAAAATCATGTCATATATATGGATTTTAAAATACTGGTGTTCATGTGATTCAGAACGGATAAGGACTTTCTATGTAAGCTTTTGGAAGTAGCAATAAAAGAGGGTGCAGCTACGGTGGGCTTCGCGGACACGGTAGGGGTTAACATGCCGCAAGAAATGGCAGAACTAGTGACATATGTCAAAGAAAACACTCCTGGAATTGAAAATGTTATCTACGGTGTTCATTGTCACAACGACCTTGGTGTTGCTACCGCCAACACAATCGCTGTACGTAATTAACTCTCTTTTATATTTGTATTAGATTCATTTACACAAATTCCGTACAAATATACGATTCTCAATTGGTGACAAAAACATGTTGAACAATGAGTTTAATTTATTCTATACATATATATATAGGCCATATGTGCCGGAGCAAGACATGTCGAAGTAACAATCAACGGAATAGGTGAAAGAAGTGGGAATGCGCCGCTTGAAGAGGTAAGATCATCATCATCGTTATCAACATGAGTTGTGTTGTGTGTGTGTGTTTAAAATTCTTTTTTACTATAGTCCAACTTAACAATTAGTCGTATAGTTTTTATCTTGCATTCTTCTCACTGATTTTTATTGGTATCCTCTTTTATATAAATAACGTAATCTGTCTAGAAAATTTTAAATCATGACTTATATAGTTTATTAGCTTTAAATATAGCATACAAAAATTAACGATTATTGAGAACTGTAGTTTTTGGCGAGACGACCTTTTTCCTCTATATTGTAAACGATAAAAAAAATTATACTATTTTTTGGTCTAATAATCTTAATTTTCTAAACATAAAATAATTTATATGTTTAATTTACGTAATACACAATTATATTTGATATTTTTAAGACTAAAATTATATTAGGACTTCCGTAAAAATAATATGGTCTGCCACTGCTGCTGGCTGTGTATCGTGATGGCTTTATCCAAACGGTCTTATCTTTGATCCATGATTCATCACTCACACAAAAGGTTATATGTAGGTCGTGATGGCATTGAAATGTCGAGGACCATATGTGATGGATGGTGTTTACACAAATATAGACACACGCCAAATTATGGCTACTAGCAAGATGGTAAGTTTCCGTATACAAATTGAAACTTACCCTCTTACTTGTCATGTAAAGAATAATTTTGCTAGTTTTGTTGGCCTTTATGATGATAATACTAGTGTTGATTATGTAAATTCGTGGGCAGGTTCAAGAACATACCGGCATGTATGTTCAAGCACATAAGCCCATAGTTGGAGACAACTGCTTTGTTCATGAAAGCGGCATTCACCAGGTTACTTTGTGTTCTTTTTTTACATAAGAGATTTATTAAATATTATATATATTTGACATAAGATAATTAGATACAAGAATGATTTGTTCAAAACATTTGCAGGACGGAATATTAAAAAATCGGAGTACATATGAGATTTTATCACCAGAAGATATTGGGATCGTCAAATCTAAAAATTCTGGCCTTGTTCTTGGAAAGCTTAGGTACCTATATTTGTTTTTTTTATATAATTTATTTTGGTCAAGAGATAATTATTCTATTACGTGATTCTTATGTTTATATAACTTCTTTGACATCAAGTTATATAAGTAGAGTAATAACGTTATTTTACCACAATGACTGATCGTTGTCTAATTCTGTCTTTTATATGTAGTGGACGCCATGCTATTAAAGATAGGCTAAAAGAGGTATCCTATATGATTGAATCGTTTAATTATATACTTATATAAAATGATCATGTATATCAAATAAGATATCAATATTAATTTGATGAACCATTGTGTTAATTTATTATTCTCACAGTTGGGATATGACATCGGTGATGAGAAGTTGAAGGACATCTTCTCACGATTCAGGGATTTAACCAAGCAGAAAAAGGTTTCTATTTTAAACTTTTTTTCATATAACATGTCCGCTATGATTTAACTTCCAAATAATTTTTTTTGTTGTGTATGATGTAATAACATAAAATGCAAATTAAAATTTTCAGAGAGTCACAGACGATGATTTGAAGGCACTGGTGGTGTGAGGCGCTAGGGGGGGATCCGTTTATAAAGTGGAAATTAAGAAGACTACGTATGACGAATAATAAGTGCTTGCTTTATTAAAGATATTGCAACTTTTCTGTGGTGTTTTTTAATTTCGTATGTTAAATGTATGTTTAGCTTTTTTAAGTGTGTGTTGTTTGTGTATTACGATGATAACGTCGTCTATGAAAATTGTTGTTTTCACTTAAGCGTATGTAATAATACTGTAAAATGAGTATATTTCCTGATAGGAATAAATACTGTTGTGGCTGTTTGTGTATATTACTGAAAGAGTAACGACTAAGGAGCTCTTGATACATATAGCAAGTGTCACCTCGGTTCCTTCAGGCTTCCATTATAAATACTGTTGAAAGCCTAATGGATCAAGTATAATTATTGGATCCATCCAAAAAACTTGATTTAATCTAGAAATTATATATCGATAATCATCTTTTAGTTTAGTATATAAAAGAAACGCTCATTTGAAATTAACTATTCGATACAATTGCCGACAATAACAATCAAACTTGTCAATTTGGCTAAATGAGTGGAAAACAAATCAAATCAATTCAAAATACAAAACTACTCCCCACTTTTGAACGTTATATCAAAAACAAAACAAGAGTTCTACTGAGAGCCGGCCACAAATACAAGCGAAGCAAGCACTTGTTTGCGGCCGCTTATTTATTAAACATATTTCGGCTGTACAATTTGGTAAAGTATACGTAGTCTAGTGGTAGTGTTTAGTTAATTCTCATCTTCATTTCCTCTGTTCGAGTCCCATAACACAAAATATCAATTAACCCTAGCGGTCATCCGTTCTTTCTCTAGCCTCTCTACTCACATCCTTTATCTCCTTGTTCAATATTATTTATTTCTTTCTCTGGTTCTGGATTCACCATTTTTTTGTTCTCAAATCATTGATTTTGCCTATAAATCTTATACCTATTTTGATTTTATTAGGTAAACTTTTTAACTTTTTCTCTTTGTTGTGATTCTCTATAACATATATAGTTTTAAAGTTGTTCTTCTTATTTACATTATTCTCCATATATCTTTTGTTTATGCTAATATTTGATATTTTTTTTAGTAAGATGTCTTTTTCAAAGGAATGAGTTTGCAAGTAAAAATGCAAGAAGAATCATTTTCACAAAATTAAAAAATAACGATCTTTGATATTTTAGAACTTTTAGTGCTTTTGTTAAATAAATCCAATTTTATTATTTAATTTGAAAAAAAAAATAGTATAAACATGTGCAAAGCAGCTTTTTTTTTGGGTTCGCTTGTAGCCAAGTAAAACATAGCGCCGGCTCTGGTTCTACTGTCGTTTAGAAAATGAAAACTGCAGAAAAAAACAAAAACAAAGTGATATGAGAGAAAAACTGGCATAATATGTTATGGATAAGGACATTTTTACTTTCAGAATATATATAAATGTGGCATTGAAACATTATATATACATAAAACGTATACCATACGGTCCATATATACCATTACCAACAACAACGTTGTAGTAAAACAAACAAAAGATCAAATTAAAGAAAATTATCATGAACCTGCTTGTGGTACAAAAAGCGAAGACTTGTTATTCACGAAAGTGTACTCAATTGCCCATTCATTCATTCACCTTCAGAAGTCGACTCAATTATTGGATCGGGATAACATCATCTTCTTGTCAAATTGGGGGAGACGGAGAAGTACAACAAAAAAAAACGTCAGCGTTTTCTCACGAGTTCTCTGATTCACAGCAACTAACTCTTTTAGAATCGGGGGTTCCCAGAATTAATTCAGGAAACGTGAGACACGAAACAGGAGTATAGCTCGCGAAGAGAAGAAGAAGCTAACCGTTATGAGAGATCCGAAGAGGGCTCCGTCTTCTTCTTGTCAGACTCAAACATTACTACGCGAGTAAGTGAAGAGGGACAGGAGTGGAGGCGGTCGTTAAGAAACTTATGGTGGACGGAGAGAAGGTGGTTCATGGTTGAGTGGCGGCCTTTCGCGGAAGTCGCTTCGGAGCCACGCACCGTTGGGGATCATCGTACGGTGGTTGATCGATGTAATTGGGCTTTAACGTATTCTTAGGCCCAAGTTTCTATGTATCGTGGGCTGTAAATGAAATTAACCAAATACAGTAGTAGTATACAATTTCAGAAAATGTGCTTGTAATTTATATTGTTCTTTTTTTCTCACTTGGATCCTATAATTTAACTATATCCACATTGAAACTCCCAAGAAAACGAGGATAAAAAGGTGTAAAAAAAGATATATAGCATAAAGTTAAGATTATTATAAATAAAATACATGAGTAAAAAAAGAATATGAAGAAACTCAATTTTATATATGTTCCGTCAGAAAAGAGAAAAACAAAAATAGGACAAGAGATAGAGCCGTCTTTTTGAGTTTTTGACAGTCTTGAGTCGGTCTTCATGGTTGGGGCTCAAGTCATAGCTCTGGTTGAGAAATAAATGAATTAGCTGTTTTTTCTTGTTTTCTCAGAGATAGAGAGGTAAAAATGTGAAGATTGTACAAATTGGGAAATGAGAGAGAAAGATCAAGAACTTGAAATAGGTTCTTTGGTGTTGCTGCTGGCTGTAATTTCAGGAGCAGTTGTTGTTGCTTCGCCTTCTGCTGATGATGTTGATACTTGTTGTTGTGGTACTGCTTCAGATTCTAGTGAAAAAGAAAAGGCCATAAAAAATATAATTATATCTCCGAATAAAGTCTGAAAACTATATTGAATGTTGTTATACAGTACTAATATTGCAACTTAATTTGATTTAGCTCAAAATAAATATGTAGTTTGAGTAGAATTATTCAGCTAAATCAATCAATAATACTGAAAATGGTGACAAATGCAATGATCAAATGTTGGATTTTAGAGACACACAGCACACAGAGAGTGTCCAAAACGAAAATGCATATACATTATACGTTAGTGTAGTAGTAGATGTTGTCAGTGTATGGTGGCTTCACTGGCATGTCAATTGGCGACCAAATTGACAGATGATAGAAGAGACACATATACCAATGTAATTGAAATAGACAGCTCACTCCACATGCTATCCTTTATTCACTGTTCTCTACAATCATTCACTCTCTCCTTTTCTTTTCCATTTCAACCCAATATCCCCTTTCTTTTTTCTTTTCTCTTAAGAGTGCATAACTTCTTTTTTTTTTGGTTTATTTTTCGAGTTTAAGACAGCATGAAGGATCAATTACGTGCAGTGCATGAATGATTAATGCAATTACACGTGATGACTGATGATATACATGTCGTTCGATCATTTATACAAACAATTTAATAACGTTAAGTTGCTAATCAATTGATGATCTATCTATGTCACATATTTACTACTGTAGATCGCAAGTTATTTAAGATGTGCGATTTCTAACATGTATTTTGGAATATGATGGTTCTTCTAATCATCTCGAGCTGAATGACATTTTTTTGGACTGACAATCTAGGGTTTTGAAATGATATACATGTTTATATGAGTTTCTATTACTAATTAGTATGAGTGGACTAACACATGTTACATATGTTCACGTACTATCTTATTTTTGATGTACGTAAGATTCCTAAGAAAACATTTTAATAAAAAAAGAGAAAAATTCGAAGGAGGCAAGTACGTACCGGTGGAAGAAGAGAGTAGTCCTTGGAGAGGAGGGGCAAAAGAGGAATTGGATGGGTAAACGAAGAAAGAAGGAGAAGAAAACCGTTGATGATGATTATATGGTTGAGGAAGATGATGATGATGTTGGTATGGTACTCTAGGGGCTTGAAGAGAATAGCCGTAATAGTAAGGAGAAGGCATGATGGTTGCTCCTGATGATGATGGTGATGTTGCTCCCCCTCCATATAGTTGCTGTTGCTGCTGATAGTACTGAGCTTGCTGCAACTGTGTATTGTACAGTGCCTGCTGCATGTATATATGATCATCATAATGGATGTCTATGTTTACAACAAACATGCATGTGCTAGTGTTTTTCATGCATTATGTAAGTGGTCGACATGTGCAAGATACGTTTTGTACGTAAAATCTATTATTAATTTCATATCTTGCACTTCATGATTAAATTCGGTTTTGCTTTTCATGCTGCGTATGTATATATGTCAGTAAGAGAAAGAGAGACTTACTTGGTGGTACCCAAACTGATCAGGGTTATAGGTGTACCTGAAAAAAAAAAACGAAGAATTGAATGATTCTCTGTAAAAACAAAAATAAAAAAATTTATGATTTTCCTCAGGACATACAAATTCTACTTGTTTATTATTAAACTTCAAACATATTTAATTATAAATAAAACCTTCATTTTAGTATTACAGTCTTGCACGATAAGGGTTTTCTCAACATATATATGCGACGACTATAATTTTGAAGACAAACAATTATAAAATTCATTGCAAGGATTTTTTTTTTTTAATGTACATATTTATGTTATCATATTTACAGCCTGACAACAAGTGGCCCGATTGACGCATTAAATCGTCTCCTACCATTTCTATCGTAATGGACCATGTCCTTATCTATGCGAAACATTTATAAAGTATCTCTTAACTAAATCCTTGGGGTTTTAAATAATTGGAGCCATTAATTAGCTTACCCGTAGGACGGATACATGAGCTGGCCAGCTGCAGCCGGTGGCAGCGGTGCAGCCATCCCCGTATAGGCTGATGGTCCTCCACTTTGGTATTGACTCGGACTTCCTGTTTGTCCTCGTCCTATACAGAGAAATAGTAAACCAAACGATTGAAAACTAAGTACATTGCTGACTGATCAAGTTTCAAAAACTAGTACGTAATTCACGACCTCAAAAATGGGATTTTAGTGGTTAACACTACGCAGATAACATAATTGAGAAATGTACAACTAATGTTTTAGCCTTTAGATTGTCTAGGCCGTCCAAAAGATGCAATACCTTAAAGAAAATATTGATAACTTACCAAACCAATAATATATCATGATCATATTAAAACTCAATAAAAGAAAAAAATATTATGGACTATTACAAACCTCGAGGCGGCGATGGTCTAGGCCGTCCAAAAGATGCAATATTACAATTAGCTTTTCTCCCATCGATCACCGGATTTGGATCAGCGACGGCTCTTGTCGCAGAATCTGCCTCCCGGAAGGTCACCTAATTAAATTAACGATGATCGTGAGGAATTTAGCAAATAAAACCCTTAATTTCAAAACGTGAAACAAAAGAAAGATAGAGAAAAAAAAAAAGGAACTTACGAATCCGTAGCCTTTAGATTTGCCGGTGTTTTTATCGGTGATGATGACGGCTTCAAGAATCTCCCCGAACTGATCGAAGTAACGACGCATTTCTTCCGTAGGAGTTTCCCATGCTAATCCTCCAACGAACACTTTGGTGTAAGTCGTGTCTCCGAACGGTGATCGGTAATAGCTCGTTTGAGACATTTATTTTAATTAATATCACGATCAACAAATATGGAGTTCTCCGATGATGATGATGATGATGATATATACCCCAAAAACAAATAGAAATTAATAAAATAATTAAATATGGAAAGTGGGATTGTCTAAAACATTAGGGGAAAAAAAGGAAAGAGATTTGGAATGGACAAAGTTGGCTGATCTTTATATCATCAAAGGTTGTTTTTGGTTGGGCAAAGAGAAGAGAGACCAATCAAAAGGTTGCAAATTGCAACCCTTAAAACAGTGTCGTATTTGACTCCGACCCTACACATACGGAGAGGGAGAGAGAAGTGAGACAGAGAGAGATAAAGATTGTTTTGGGGAAGTATAAGAATTGGGATTGGAGAGGGTTTTGTAAGAAGAAGAAGAAGGAGAGAGAGAGAGAGAGAGAGAGAGAGAGAGAGAAAGAGTGTGACAAGGCAGCACTTGAGTATGTATGTCTTCGCTGTCTAATTTGCCAGGTTTTAACATGATAGCTCCTCCACAACTTTTCTTCTCCATATTTTGATATCTTCTTTTTAGTTATAACGACGTTACTCTGGTGTATCTAATTATTTATGTAATAATCAAAGATTTAGATATATCTTAACTATACAATATCTTATCAAGGTATATATAGTTAACCAGATAGTGTGATTGATTTCTATTAAGTTTTAGTTAGTATAATGGTTGATTTTAAAGAATCTCAAAAAATGTTTTGATTGTATTAGAAATGAACTTTTATTTAATACTGAATCTTACATTTTCAATCAAATTTTTAAAAAAAAATATATTTAATACTGTCTTCTGTCATCATTAGAATTATATATTCGATATTTTAATGTTTTTTTATCTGTCACTCAAAATTTGAATGATTTAAAGATAAATTATCTTAATTCCCTAGAGTACATTTAATAATATGCAGATTATGTCAAAACTATACAGTTGTTTGATAAGTTTCATACAGTTTGTTTTATCATTTCCCATGTTCTCTTTTGAGTTGGTCTCTTGTTCTCTTCCTCCTGCTTGTCTCTGTAGGTTTCGTGTGATTCATATACACTGCTGACAGTTTTATATCTTTTCACAATGAAATTAATTAATATATACTTTCAGTATCAACTTAAATGCATATATCTATATTTTTACTTATTAAATAATGGGACTTATTCCTTATTCTCACATGCTAACATGTATTTAACCTTTCCTTTAATCATTAGCTTACTGGAAAGCTATGGACGGACGGACAAAAGAACAGTCTGGATTTTAGAATTACATTCTTTTACAATTTAGTTTTTTCATATACTTATATAATTCTAAATTCGAAGATTTATTTCCGAATAATTATTGGGCATAATTTCGTGATTCCATAATCTTATTTGGGTATATTATCATAAAGAATGACATGTATATAGCTAACTGACAACCCGATCTTCATATTCCACAAATAAATATATATAGGCACTCAATCATATTGTCAAAAACGATGTAAAGTGTGTATGTGTGTCAAATATCATATATTTATTTTAATGATTAAGCCAAACAGATTTTGTTAATGAGTCTTCATGATTAGTGGAAGTCCATTATTCTTTCCACCAAACCATATAAGAAAAATTAATCAAAATATTGACGAAGACGCTCTTGACTTTCGGATAGATCCCTTTACAGATTTCTCATCCTCCATATTTACAACTATGAAACTATGATTGTTTTGATCATGTAGTCATGTTATATATCCGCCATAATATATATCATGTCTAGTGCAATATTAAATACATGGTCTTTACTTATTCCTTATATAAATGCTTATATATGGTTTCAAGCCACGTTAGTTGGTGTATATAGAATCCAAATTTTACATTCTCAGATTATATGAGACGACTCTAATCACACTAATCTTCTCTATCCTATATAGAATGTTTTCTCTTAACATGACCTCATATATACATATCACCCGGGGATTATATGACTATAATAAAATATAAACGTTTGACATAGATAAAATGTTGACATTGTTGTTATAACTTCTGAGTTATCTAATTTGTTTATTAATAAAAATACTTTGGCTTGTAAAATATATTATGGCTGAGAAATTAAACGATGCAAACAAAACCTTGCCATTTCCATATTCGTCACATAATGAAGACATGATATTGTTGTTACAAAAGTAATATGCAGAACTATAAAAACATTTGACGCCGTCAGAAAAAAATAATAATAAAAACATTAAACTCTATATTTAGTCGAATATCCTAGACCCCCTAGCTAAAAAAGAATCATATATTTGTAGTAACGCTTTCTATTAACATTTTTCTTCTCGAGCAGCGCTTTCTATTAAACATATCGATTGAATTGTCTAACTATTTTGGTCTTCAAAATAGTACATTCTATATATGTGCTAATATAAGATATATGAATGTAAGTATATATATATGGGTGTAATGTAGTTTGAACAGGAAGATAGAAGTCATAAATTACATGTTGTAAAGTATTATTCTCTCCATTTCAAAATATAAGATGTTTGGAATGAAAACATGCGGATTAAGAAATAACCACTTTAAAAAAGTTCAACTAATTATAAACAAAACTGTATAAAATAAATAATAAAAAAATAAAAAAGTAATATAAAAGTTATTAAAAAAGTTGAAAACATCTTATATTATGAAACAAAAAAAACCTCTAAAACATCCTATATTATAGAACGGAAGGAGTACCTGAGATGAGCTGATTGCACAGCAGCTTTGATAGACGCACGCACGCACGACCATCCTTATTCGTCATCATCATTTTAAAACTTTTCCGCTTTTCTATATATATCCACTAAGTCCACCCTACTATATGTTGAACTTTTATCCTTATAATTAATTGGTATAATATATAGAACTATGCGATTTTATGTGTATGTGATCACCAAGTTAGAGAAGGCTTTTCTTATACATCCACAAGCTAATATATATTGCTTAAAATGTGTACCAGCGCGAGCACACAAATATCCATGCCTGCTTATTCATACAAATATAGACTTCTTGCAAGTCTTTGGATATTCTTGAAAGGTTATGAACCAATAAATATTTAAAACGAAAACACATATTGTTGTTTTGTTTATTGTTTCTATAAACTGGGGTTAATAAAAAAAAATCAAAAAAAAGGAGACAGAGTGGAGCCAAGGCAACGTGGCAAAGAGGAGAGACAGTTAGAGAGATTCCGATGAACTGTCTTGAGCTCCCCTTCCACGTGGACTTACTGTCACGCTTCAACTGCTTTCTACTTCGTTGTCTTCTCTTGACTTGTGTTTGCAAAAAATAGCCTCGTCCGTCGATCACTGATTTTAAAAATACCAACTTTACAAACATTCCAATTTATTTGGATTCAATCGTATATAAATAACATAGGCGTGATAAAGAAAAGCAAATAAACCTTGAGAAGACAAAAAAATATAACCTAACTAAATTTTGATAAATTATTTATATAGAGTTTGGAAGAAAAGACATCTGGGGTGGTGGCGCAGTTGGCTAGCGCGTAGGTCTCATAGCTACTGAGTAATCCTGAGGTCGAGAGTTCGAGCCTCTCTCACCCCATTCCCTTTTTATATCAAGCCCCACTGATTTTTTTCCCATGTGTACTTACTTATCACTACACAAAGGGCCTAAATTTTGGGTTTTCTTTTTCATTAAACGAAAAAACCCATTGATTATATTTTAAAATTGGGCCTCTCAGAAGCCCACCAGGTTCGAAGGTTTTTTTTATTCTCTTCACAAATGACGAAGTGGCGCTTATCCATCAGTCATGTCATGGTCACGAAGACGTCCCAAAGCGATTATGCAAAATTATTCGAGAGAGATAAAGTTTAGTACAATTATAAAAATGAAAGAAAGATTAAAAATGAATGTACTGCGTCTTGCCCTTTATGCAGTGAGCCGCAAGAAACGCGTAATCACCTATTTTTTACATGCTCGGTTTCGGCTGAAGTGTGGACTGGTCTCACATCCAAACTTCTAGCAACTAAATTCACCACAGACTGGGACACCATTCAGACTCTGCTCACAGACAACACATTGGGGAAATCTGCTCTGTTTCTGGTTCGCTACACCTTTCAAGCTTCGATGCATTCTATTTGGAGGGAAAGAAACAACCGTCGACATGGAGAACCGGTTGTATCACCAGCTCTCCTCGTCAAAAGACTGGATAGGAAAATTCGGGATCGCCTCCTCTCCCTTCAAGACGACAACAGAGGCGTTGGATGCATGGAACTATGGCTAGCAACGCGTTGAGTCAGGCTCTTTTACTCAATTAGTCTCTCAAATGTAAAATCAGACATACTATCAGACATTTAACTCTAGGCTGCACTTAATGTAAAACAGTTTTTTCGAATAAATTTTACATTTTATTAAAAAAAAAAAAGATATTGGTACCCATCTAAATCACTTGAAAACTCCAGTTCATTAGTTCATTAGTTATTATCTCTCTCTTCAATTCTCTCACATGTTCGTTCCCCTAAGTTTTCCATACGCATAAATTCGTCCCTACAACTTATTATACTCGTATAAAGGGAAAAGCCGTCACACCCCAAACTGGTCAAAAATTTCAATCCTCGGTGTATAAATCCATACAAAAACAAATCTTCAATAATTCATTCACTCTAAATTTTCATCATCTTGAGTGTTTAACAATCATCATCAATGGTCGGGTTTTTTAGATAGAAAAGGGTTTCTTTTTGATGATTTATAATAACACATGCAATGGGCATGTGTGCACATGACATGAGGAACTTAAGAGGGAGTGATATTTGTGGAAAATGCCTTTTTTATGGTCGGGTTTTAGAGATAGAAAAGGGTTTATAACATTTGACGTGAAAGAAAGAGAGGGGGAGAAGAAGGGAGGAGCCCCCACGGCCCCACCAACCCAGTGTTAAAAGAAATCACATGGAATTTCTTTTTGTTGATATTATTTATTTATTTTACTATTCATTTCATAATTATTCCTTTGAGAATTTTGCAAAAGCCCCTTTTCTCTAATTTGGTCCATATCTCATTCTCTCCCATTTGATCATTTATGATTTGTGCTTTATATCGTTATCTTACGATAATAATTTTCTCCCATTTGATCATTTTTATGATCTGTGCATCTATTTAAATGCATAAAAATTAAAATAAATCATTTCATAGTGGTCTAACAGTTAAAAATGATTTACCTTATAATGCAAGAACCAGCGTCGAATCTTCTTATTACGATTTCAGTCATAGACTCATTCATATAGCTGAGAATTCTTGGCGTCTTAAATGACAAGAGTCAAGACACAAGTCTCGCCATAAAACGGGTTTAAGTTTCAATGCAATTTTGGTTTTACATATCTAATTTCTCCAAAAGAAAACAAAACTAAATAATCTCAACATGAGGGGACAAAACATGGATAGCCATCAACTTCTGGAAAACGAAATGTCGACTTTGAGTTACAACTCTTGGATTCGAGTGGACAATAATGAAGCCTTTGTTCTGGCCGCTGTAGATTCTAAATCTTATATGCTTTACATCGAATAGTTTTTACTAATGATAAGTCTGATCTTGTCGCCACTAAAACAAAATAATCCAATCTCTTCTTATCCACTGAAATCATTTATTCCTCACACGAATTGTAATATTTATAAAGGAATATTAATATTTCTATATCGCCGGTAATATATGTATTCATTATTTTTTGGTATATTTGTATATATATTTTTGAAGTTTCTCTTTAAAATGAAATATTTATCGATGTTACAATGCGATTCCATTGGTTTTACATATATATATATATATATATCGTAACAGAAATTTGATGTATAGTTACGTTAAATAATATAAAGAGTGGTGGATTTGGTAGCCCTTAAGGTCAAGTTAGTTGAGAAAATTAGGTGCAAGTTTCTATCAATATGTTTTTTTTATATATATATTAAGAATGCGAAATTCCTTTTGTTCCATGCAATTGGGATTTTTAAAAAAATTCGTTTGTTGATATCCAATATTGATGTATATATATATATATTTTGGAGATATATCAAGAACATAGTTTTCAAGTCCCCGGCCGAAACTTTGTCAATTATAATATCATATATTGAAAAAAATTTATCACATTTTTTTTTTTGAACTAAAATCACTTGAATTTATAATGTTTTCAAATTTTCACTTCACTTGTTACTTGTTGGTATCTCTGTGGGTTTGTACTACGCGTCATGAACTCATGATTAACCGACTTTTCTGCTGTAAATAAAGATATATCCTTTTACGAGGTATTGTCACATAATAATAAACCTGGGAGGCTGGGACGTGCATGCAATATAGTCCATAACTGTGGACAATTTATCATAACTCTGAAAAGTGATGCAAACCAAGACAAAATGACCCATATTATGTCGTCCAGATCTACCGTCACACACAGACGAATATCTTATGTAGTTATAATATACTATATGGTACACAAGAGCAACTTCGTATTTTGTAAAATATCCCGTGATTAAAAAGGTAAAAGGTTTTTAAAAAGACACATGGACGATTATGATTTTTTGTTTTTGACTTAGGAACATTAGAAAACGTCAATCATTAGTCAGTTTAAGTATACAATTGGTTTTGATATAAATTCACAAGGTAACAAAAACGCGTATAAAGCACCATTTTTATGCTTACGCTTATGATTTAGTTCATTGACATTTAAAGAAAAGTTCATCTGAAAAATACCGACATAAATAATTTAATAATGGAGGAAAAAAACAAAATAAAACAGAGTAGAGTAAAACCGACAAAATTCAAAAAAAGTACTTGAAAAAAATACAAAAGTGTAATTAAAAAGTTGCGTATATACATAATTTAGTTCCGACAGCTTGTATGAATTGGCAAAATACGTAACGTAGCGAAGTCGTTTGACTTTTGTCCCCAACTACGGTTACTAGTTACGAATTATGATCGCCTTTTGTTGGTACTTTAATAGTAGTATACAAAAGTTGTAATTCAAATTATTTAAGCACTGAACCAAAGTCCACTTGTGCTATATAACTTATAATTAAAATAAAATCAATTCGTGCTAAAATGTAGGGAAAAAAATACAGTAATACTAATATCGAGTAAGAAAGAGCGTAGTGAGGTTAGGAAATAGGGTAGGGCACTGACATTAATGGAAGGACAACGACTCCACATTAACCTACAAATAAGTAAGTTCTAGATCCACTCTATGTCGTCGAATTGTGATCATTCATTTTTAAATTGTTTCAGCTAGTCAAATGTTGGGTTGAGATCCACGACACACGGTTATGTAATGTGGAACAATTTTTGACTTATTTATCGTTTGTTTATTGGACCACTTAACAAGAGTAGATAATCAACTAACAAATTGCTTTGACGATAGTTGTTTCATCTGTGAATGTTATTATAAATGATTTAAAAAAATTATTGATTTTTTTTTTCAGATATCCAATTTCCTAGTTAATAAGTTTCATTAATAAGAATGAAAACTGAAATTTATTCAAAGATCTGCACTAAAAATACAACTTTTATGCTTTTTTTGTATTTATGTAATCAAATTGTGGTAACTCATTACTTATGTAATTAATAGTACAAAAAAGTCAACGAATGCACACGAGTATTTTTATTTGTAAAATAATTAGACTACTAATTAAATAGTCGGAGTTATTCACAAATCACAGTTATAATATGACACGGAGTAATATGCATTACGTTTTCCTCTTTTGCCGGTGAAAAGCAATTTTCCGTTAATAACATCTTTGACAAAAACTTATCTAGTAACATCGATCTGGACCAGAAAAAGTCTTTTTTGTTAATATTATTATTTTTGTTTCTACGTTTTGTAAACTCAAGCTATGATGACTTTTCATGCAAAAAGACTGTAGCCATGTCGATATAACGGAAGAGATGATGGAATGGAATGAAAGGTAGTGAAAAAGTAACTTTATTTGCGTATCTTTTGTAACGTTTGGACCGTTTTGTCTCTAATATATATTTGTTTTATTCTGAGTTGTCATCTAATACATCTCTTCATCTTACGTCTTCATAATACTTTCCCCAAAACTATTTTGTAAATCATGCATTAAGAAAAAGAACCACAGGAACAAAGATGTTACTCTCATGGATTAATTACACTTATCTGTTTGTTAATTTAACCATCTCATCTCATGTATTAATTACATTTTTTGTTAAAGTCATAGTATATTTTGACCCAAAAAAATAAAATAGTATGTGTTATGCATATTGACAATGGCGTTACAAAATTACAATATTCCTCGGTCAGTCGACATCGGTTTATACAAAAGTTCAAACTATGTCGGTGTCTATTCCATCTTATCACTTTTAAAGCACAGGAAACAAAATAAGTCGCATGTGACGACTTGAATCAAATAAATCATTATTTTTTAAGTAAGAAAATTAAAAGATTTCATTGAAAACAAAATTAGGTAAACAATTGACGACTACCCTCGGTGGTTTAAGTTTAGCTATCTGTATCTACTCTTTAATTTTTCTAATCAGCAAAGCTAAAATTTTCGTCGTTATAAATTTCAATCAGCAAAGCCAAAGGATATGTATGTTATCGCCGCTTCGAGAAATGGGGATTGGGTACTACCGCCTGCTCGATCAGATAGCTCTCAAGCGCTTTTGATTGCTCTTACTGAACTCTCTGCTCCCCTGGATAGTAAAGGCCGGGATTCCTACCTTTGGCGTAACGCTGCAGGATTATATTGCCCTGTTTCTCTGCCAAAGAGACATGGGAGCAGCTAAGGATTCATTATCCGGTCGTCCCTTGGGCTAAGGCTGTGTGGTTCAAAGAGCATGTGCCAAGGTTTGCCTTTATTACATGGTTGGCTATTCTCTCTCGCCTTCCAACAAGAGATAGGCTGCGTAGCTGGGGGTTGAATATCTTTGCATCTTGTGTTCTTTGTTTCAATGGGATTGAGACACAAGAGCACATTTTCTTCACTTGTCCGTTCTCCACAAACCTCTGGGGGTTCTTTGCTGCTAAGTTCTTTCCTAATCCTCTTCTTACTCTTTCAGATATTCCTGCATGGATTCTCAATCTCCGTCAACCGCATGTCGCCAAGGCAATCACCATCATCAAGCTTCTGTTTCAGACCGTGGTTTATCACATCTGGAAGGAACGAAATGCCAGGATCTTCTCATCTGCCGAATGCTCCGCCACATATCTCCGCCTCTCCATTGATCGTACGTTACGAAGTCGCCTCCTCTCATTTCCTGGGACTGTCTCGCAGCCAACCTCTCTCCTGGAAGTTTACTTTAGTCGTCTCTCTTATCTCCTTTAGTAAAATTTTATGTTAGTTTTTCTCTTTGTTCTTGTGGTAATGGGTTATTTTTGTAATCGGTATCTAAATATGTAAACTCTAATTTGAAATGGAATCTTCACGTTAAGACCAAGAAAAAATAAAAAAAAATTTCAATCTTTTTCCTCATCAACCATGAATGTCAAATTTGTAAGATTCGTTTTTATTTTACAATTTTCAAGCGTCGGCATAATATTATCCTGGTAAAGTAAAACTCTGCTACTGATAATCTATACATACTTTTAGATTCATAATCTCTGAAACGTCACTGGTCCATTTTGACCTATGGACAAAAAATTACATGTAGAATTCCAAAATTAAATCTATCACACGATCATCACGTGTTTTAGTTCCTCAAAGCCAAAAATGTGTCTGTGTACACACACAAAAAACAAAATTCTGATTAATAACAACACGTCGGTAAAGAAATCCTAAAGGATACATTGCACGTCGCCTAAAGATTCACATAACCATAGAAATTTCCAGAGAGACTCGAGTTAACTAACCATTTACCAATTCTGTTTTTGTTTTGTTTTGTGTGCATAAGTTTTGAATAAAAGCTTTTGCATAAATGTTGAATCAAGAAAAATTTGGGAAATAGTTAAACATCACATGTGATCCAGAATTAAACGATCCGTGAAGTTTTCCTTTGTCACGGTCCGCCACAACACAAGAAAACTCGAATACCGTGCAACACTAAAACTTATCCACGTTTATTATTATCTTTGTAACCAAACATAGTCTTGTAATCGCCTCCATACGGGTGTACGTTTACAAACACCGTCACATATGCCACGTCAGATATATGGAGCCACCGACATATTACCTCGTTTCAAAATGGGACCCACAACTCCCCGTTTTATCTACTACTATTTCAGTTCTCAAAAAAGAAAGAAAAAAAAACCAATTTCTTTATTCTGATCAGTTTATAATTATATATATATATATATATGGTGATGCACTGATCCAATAAATTCTGTTCAGACATAAGAATGCAAGAACGAATATAATTATTTTGCAGTCTTGATATAATCACTAATCATTATTTTAATCACATATGGTTAATTTTGTTGAATTTACTAACTCCATTTGCTCTTTAAAAAAAAATATTTTCAGAAGTTAATTTTCATATAAATTAAAAATATATATTCATATTTAGTAATTATATATGCACTACATTTTCACACTAAACACCTTTTTATGATTATACTAATAGTAATTTAATAAGTTTTAAATAATCTCAATTATGATTTTTCTTAGAATATAAAGATTTTTTTTAGGTTATAAAAATATATAAAAACGTAAAAATCAATCTCTCTGAAACGAAAAAAAAAGTTATTAAAAAAATAATAGTATATACTACAAACAAATAGGTACACACTACGATGGCATAGGATACAGGCAATACGGCAACGGAAGCCATAAATTCTGTAACTACGGAGTAGTTAACCTCTAATCTTTTGGCTGATAAAAAAACTTTAATGATTAATTGGCATTTATGAGCTAAAAGTGATTATAACTATGGGTCTTACTTGTGTTTTTCTTTTGCGTGTGAATAAACAGGTCCAGTTTTAAATGGGTGATAACTTAATTTTTCATCACATATGATTTGTTTTACTTTTACCATGCATGCATGTTTAAAATGTTCAGTCTTTTGATGTACCATCTCGTTTTACCCAAATGTCAGTATTACTTATCTCTTCGTTTGTTTGTTTTGTTAGTATAGATTCTATAGAATCATACATTTCCCCAAACACAATAAAATTATAAATTATGGAAGGATGCTTGGTGTGTGGTGTCTCTTTGCATATTGGAAATTTGTGAAACAACCTGATCCCGTTCTCTATCATGGGATTTAACTGGTATTTCATCGTCGACGGAAAAAACTTAGATAATCATTATTTGTCTTCTTACTTGTCAAACAATTATTATGCAAAAAGGGAAATAATAATTAATTTTAGGGGTTCTTGATTGTATTTTCTGTTTAAAATGAAGGTTAGAGACAAACGGAGAGGGTTGCTATGAGAAATACTTCAATTTCTATCGTCTAAATTCTAAAGGCTAAACTATAGACATTCGTACAAAAGCATGGCTAGTTTTGTGTTACGCATTAATCATCCAAACTATGTATACAATGTGGCTGACTATATATTACATTCTTACGGTAACATTCATATTTAACGTTGCTTATATATATATATATATATATATTCGCACGTCGTTGTTTTATGTGATGTTATGTCAAATCATCCGTAGTATCTTTCTTTTTGATAAGTACAAACATATACTAACAAAATTGCAAATATAGTTTAACAAGAAGAATTGCAAAAATATCACCATCCTCTCCCACTTTATTTACGTACATGCAGGTTTATAATCCTACTATATATGCATGAAACAACTCACTCGTCTTAAATAATACAATATATAAGAAAATTTCAAATGAAAAAATTGTGTATATAATAAAAGATCAAATATAGAAAAAGATAAAATAAAAAAGTAAAAAATATCTAGGAAAATACATGATGGTGTGAGTGGAAATTTTGAAAAGTACAAAATTATTAAGCATCTTCTATTTTTGTTTTTGGGTTTATTTTTGTTAACTACTAGTAGTAGTGTTGTTATCCCGTTAAGCATCTTCTAATTTTTTTTCAGTCGAAATTGGGATTAAAAAGAGTCAATAAATACAATTTGTTTTTATGCACCGCCAAGACCTGTCATCATGGAGAAGAAAGAAAGAAAGAAAGAAAGAAAGAGAGAGAGAAAGGTGAAGAAAAATTTAAAAATAGAAAGAAAACAGAGCGTGAATTAATACGATTATGTAGTTAATTAGACATCTACCCATGGGAAGCTTCTCTTCTTTGCTCCCTTAAATACGCTCTCACACCCAAACAAACAACACTTATTATTTTTAAACCCCAAAATATAAAATAAAGTAACAAATTATTTATTCAAGGCGAGAGAGAGAGAGAGTTAAGATTCCTCTAATTTTTCTCTCTTTCTTAAATTTTTACAAAAAAAAAAAAGAAGGTAATATAATAGAAATCGAGCTTGCTAACGGAAGTGTTTCTTTAATTCATCATTCATATACAATTTTTTTTTTTTAAATTATAATTTCCGTTCTCTCACGAGCTGTGTCGAGATTTGGATCCATACAAAATCTCCACGACGCTCTGCTTCTTCTTCTTCACTCTCTCTCTCTCCCTCCCACTGTTCTCTCCTCCAAACTCTTTTAGAAAAAATACATAGAGAGATAAAAGATCTCTCCCAGCCCATCGCAGAGAAGAGAAAGCCACGAAGAAGACAATCTGATTTAGAGGATTCTCAAAAATTCCATATTTTTTTTCTTGAGGGAAAAGAAAAAAAAACGAGATTTTTAATCTGGTCGTTGTGTGCGTATCTGCCGCACCAAGAACACTACTCTAAAAAAAGGAAAAAAAAAAACAAAGGTTTATTTTTTTTTCTTTCTCTTACTCGGTTCTTTTTTTCTCTTGATTGGGTGTTTCTTCCCCCTTGATTTCTGGATTAATCTATGGGGGTTGGTCGGGTTTTTTCTCCAATTTTTCTGGGTTGTCCTTCGATTTCGATTTCTACGTTGCTTGATCTTTATCTGATATCGAGTTACTTGGATTCCTCGAGCTGATTCTGATTCCATATGTGCTCAACACTTTGCTCATAATTCGTGGATCTGTTTATGTAAAGTTGGAGTCTTTTTTTGTTTCAATTCGAAACGCGTGATGAGATCGTTGATTACAATAGTTATATACTCAGCTCAATCTTAATTTATTCCTAAAGCTTCAATTTTTATTTTTCCAGGTACTAACCTCTCTAATACGAGTTTAAAACTGGGTGTTTGTTTTTTTTTTTTTTACAGGGATCTTAGATTTACAGCTAAAGAGAAAAGAAAAGAAAATGTCGATGCCACTACAGCGTGGCATCTCTGGAGTACGAGTTTCTGATAGCAGTGATGATCTAAGAGACTCTCAAATGAAAGACAAAACTGATAAAGAAGATTTGATTCGTGGTCGTTCTACTACAGATTCCCACTTAACCTTGAGGTTTCCTTTTGCTTTCCTCTTTACTAGTAACCACAAGCACGGCGGCGATAACGCTTTCCCTCCTGATCCTTATACTGCAAGGACCAGACACAGATTGATGCTCATGTTTCTTAAGATCAGTTTGGTTCTTATTGTTGTTTTTGCTCTTGCTGGATCTTTCTGGTGGACCATTTCTATTTCCACTTCTTCCAGAGGTCATGTATATCACAACTATAGGAGGTTACAGGAGCAGCTTGTTTCTGACTTGTTGGATATTGAGGAGATTTCTCTTGGTCCTAATCGGTGGAAGGACTTGGATTACTGTAATATAGATGATTCTGAGAATTTTGTTCCTTGCTTTAATGCTTCTGAGAATCTTGCTCTTGGTTACTCCAACGGTGATGAGATTGATCGCTTTTGTGGCCCTGGATCAAAGCAAGAATGTTTGGTTTTGCCACCGGTGAAATATCGTGTTCCTCTTAGGTGGCCCACTGGTAAAGATGTCATCTGGTTAGCTAATGTTAAGATTAGTGCTCAAGAAGTTGTCTCTTCTGGTAGTATAACCAAGAGGTGATGGTTTGTTGCTTCTTTGGGTCTCTCTCTTGCTAAAGTTTGACTTGTTCCATTGTTAAGGCTTCGTTATTTTTTTTGGCCTTTTTTACAGAATGATGATGATGGAAGATGACCAGATATCTTTTCGTTCAGCATCTCTTATGTCTGATGAGGTTGAAGATTATTCCCATCAGATCGCCCAAATGATTGGGATTAAAAATGATAACTTCATAGAAGCTGGTGTAAGTCACAAATTTGAAAGAGTTGATCTTTTTATCTTTCTCAGTCAGATCAGTTTCTTATTCGCTATTTTCTTCTTAATGTCCTCGTTTCAGGTGAGAACTATCTTGGATATTGGATGTGGTTATGGTAGCTTTGGTGCACATCTACTCTCCAAACAACTTTTAACCATGTGCATAGCAAACTACGAAGCCTCGGGTAGCCAAGTTCAGCTAACCCTCGAAAGGGGTCTCCCTGCAATGATTGGTTCTTTTATATCAAAGCAATTGCCATATCCTTCTCTTTCCTTTGATATGTTGCATTGCTTAAGATGTGGCATTGATTGGGACCAGAAAGGTAACAATTTGATGAACATCCAACAATCTTTCCTTTGATATGTTGCATTGCTTTACAGTGCTGTTAATATGCTTTGCAGATGGCCTTCTCCTTGTGGAAGTCGACAGGGTTCTGAAACCCGGAGGTTACTTTGTTTGGACATCTCCGCTCACAAACGCTCGTAGCAAAGAGAATCTTAAAAGATGGAACTTTATTCATGATTTTGCTGAAAGCATCTGTTGGACTATTTTACCTCAGCAAGACGAAACAGTTGTCTGGAGAAAGACAATCAAAACCAAATGTTATAGTTCCCGGTCAGTGACGCACACACCAATATTGTATTACAGAATCTGCATATGGATTACATTACATTACATATATGGCTATTTTATCAAGTCTTCTAAATATGGATGCTTTTCCTATAAACAGGAAACCTGGGGTAGGCCCTTCTGTGTGTACCAAAGGGCACGACGTTGAGTCTCCTTATTACAGGCCACTTCAGATGTGTATTGGTGGAACACGTAGCCGGAGGTGGATTCCCATTGAAGGCAGGACAAGATGGCCTAGCCGATCTAACATGAACAAGACTGAACTTTCACTATATGGTTAGTCTCCTTAGTTGCACCATTGCTTCTGAATCCATATTGTCTGCAGTTTTTGATTCCTGGGGTTGGTTTTTGTTCAGGTCTTCACCCCGAGGTGCTTGGAGAGGATGCTGAGAACTGGAAAATAACAGTAAGAGAATACTGGTCTCTCTTGTCTCCTCTGATATTCTCTGATCATCCCAAGAGACCAGGCGATGAAGATCCATCACCGCCTTACAACATGCTCAGAAACGTATTGGATATGAACGCTCAATACGGTGGTCTCAATTCCGCATTGTTGGAAGCAAAGAAATCAGTATGGGTGATGAACGTGGTCCCAACAGCTGGACCTAACCACCTCCCCATGATCCTTGACCGTGGCTTAGTCGGAGTTTTGCACGACTGGTGAGTCCGTCCTAAAGTCTGTTGGGACAAAACAAAATTTGGTCATGAATGTTTCTGAACATGATGAACATCTCTTTTTATTCTTCAGGTGTGAGCCATTCCCGACTTACCCGAGAACATATGATCTGGTGCACGCAGACAATCTCTTGTCGCTTCAGACAACTCAGCGCCGCAGAAGTCCATGTTCGCTCATGGCTATCTTCACAGAGATTGACAGATTACTTCGTCCAGAGGTACGAAATTTGTATACTTTTTGGAAAGAAAGATTATTAATCGTTTCTTGAGGTGGTTTCTAATGAAAGAACTTTGGTGCAGGGATGGGTGATCATCCGTGACACGGCACTTCTGGTGGAAAAGGCGAGAGCTATGATAACGCAGTTGAAGTGGGAGGCTCGAGTGATAGAGGTTGAAAGCAGCAGTGAACAGAGACTTCTCATCTGCCAAAAGCCTTTGACCAAAAGACAACAATCACTCTAAAGAAGAAGAAGAACATAGACACAGGTGTTTCTCTCCACTTTTTAATTTTTTGTTCCAAGCCTCACAATTTTTGGAATCAATCAAAACTGTGTTGGTGATACGGGGAAGAAAGGAGAAAGAGAATGAAAATATATCCCGCCGGGGACGTAAGACCGCCGGTGAAATTTCTTTATCTGGTTTCGTGAGTTCCCATTTTACAGAATCTAGATTTTTTTCTTTTTCTTTTACTATATAACTTTGGTTCTATAACTTTTATTATACAACGAAAAGAATATGATTCATATTTGTGAAGAAGTTGTTTATGAAATAAGTTGGAAAGCTTTCTAGTAAATTTTTCACTTGCTTGTTTGGTTAACCGAATCCGATATATTTTTATCCAATATTGTACCGTACCGGAACTGAGAGTATATATACTCTTGTCAAACCGACGAAATTAGCTACGATTAAGTTGAACCGGACGGTATATATTTGGTTAGTAATTACATGTTACACGAACCGGATCAACTCAATGAGTGTAAAACAGAATGAAAACGAACCGGAAACATTTTTTGTTTGTTTGTTAGAAAACAGATTTTGTATTTCAAAGAACAGAGATGACTTGGTTTAAGCTACAAATGTGATTTGTGAAGATATGGACTCGGGAGCTGCTATGGTGGAGATCTATTTGCATTGGCCAATTCATAAGTTTCATACAAAAAAATGAGATTTTCAATGTGATGGTGTCTCTGCAGCTGAAGTTTTCCTTAGCTGATGTTGGCTCCTTCTGCTTTTGGATCCACGTCCCTTTCCAATATTGCCTCGGTGGTGAATGCTAGGGGAGGCTGTTCCCACAGCTTTCTTGGTGGATGTTCTTTTGCGCCGGTGGTGCAAAGAATCTCCGCCACCAAACGCAGCTCTCGCTACACTATCTTTGAGAACTTCCCTGGCTCGTTGTGGCTTAATGAGCTGCTTGTTAAGATAAACCAGCTTAGGGAGAAGGCCAGAGACAGTCTTACGCAGCTGGTCCTCACCGATATTGTTCTGAATCGGGTTTCCAAGAATGTTCAGAGCGACGAGAGAGTTGTAGTTGGCAACGAGCTGGCCTATTGCTTTGGTGGTGGCGATCTTGTTGAAGCTAAGATCAAGAACAATGAGTTTCAGCAATCTGTGTAAGCCTTCTACATTGCTGATCTTGTTCCCGGCGAGGTATAGTTCTTTGATCAGTGTACAGTTCGATAAACCTGATCAATAGCTTTTGGTTAAGACAGAGAAGCAAACAAGCATTGTATGGATTCTATTTAATGACTTCAAAACTTACCTTGTCCTATGCGCGAAATACGATTGTAACTGAGATCGAGCACTCTTAGGCGTGACAAATCTCTCAGTCCCTCGATAACACTGATCTTGTTCTTGGACAGGTTCAATGCGTGGAGTCCCTTTGGAAGTGATGCAGGAGTAATTTGAACTGCAATGAACAGAACAATGTTTAGTAATCATCATCACACACACACACACACACTTCAAAAAACTTGTAACCATGAGTGTCTAACCTATGAAGTTGTTTGATAGATCAATGGACTTGAGGCTGGTGAAATGTGAGATACTTGGGATCGCTTTCAAGCCTATGCTCGAGATGTGAGCCACGCTCGAGGATTTGCTCAGCGATTGGATTAGGCTGTTTGCATGCACTATAGCCTCCGTGACATTACCGGACTGAACTACATTTCGTGAGGGTGATCTCTCTGTATTAGGAGAAGTAGGGAAGCTGGCCAAGACATTCTTATCCTCGTTGTCTAGAAGAACTGTGGCTTCGATATCGAGGCCTCTTACCCACTCGTCCACTCGTTTCATCGAAGAGGATTCAGCAGAGAAGGCTACCCACTGATTATGACGAGGCCATAAGTTTGATGATTGGTTTGTGAACTCAGCGCAATTGTTTGTAGATTCTTCATCATGGCTCGATTGGTTGTGCTCAGCAAAGTCAGAGGTATATCCAGACTGATGGTTCTTGTTCAAAGGCTGTGACTTTAAGGAAACACGGTGTTTGTGAAGGTTCCTATGGCTCCATAAGAACAGCTTCCACCAGAGCCGACGGCTCCCAGAGGGAAGTATTTGCATGGACGAGTGTTTCTTGAGCATCACTCTATCTGCACTTCTATGAGACCTCACTGATCCAGTACCAACCGGAACGGTCTCTCTTAGGTCATGGAGATCAGAACCTTGGAACCGGCCATTGAACTTGCTGAGGGTGGAGCAGGATCGTTTAAGCTTAGGAGAAGCTACCCAAGCCGTGGCTCTGCCTAATCCTGGATCACTAACGTGTCCACCTTCCTCATCATCATCATCACCATTTTCAGAAGTATCTGTTACTTCCTTGACAATCTCCTTGCTTTTAAGAGATTGAACAGCTCTGGCTCGTTCTTGATCTTCGAATTTAGGAAACTCACGGTCCGTTGAATCCTTGTCGTCGCGTTCATCTTCGCCGTCATAAGACTCTTGCTTGATAGGACTGTCCTTGTCGTAACCTGCGATGTTAGGCTCGTCATTCTCCAGAGGCTTCACTGGCTCCTCCAGCCTGATCTGAAGGATTCTCTGTGTTTTCGGTGGCAGAGGTTTTGAATTCCCCTGTTTCAGTCAACAGAACGAGTTCAACAACGCAAAAATTAATTCGCCGGGAAAAAAATTCAACAAGAATACTAAATACGTTACCTTATGTTTCTTCCTATTGATCAATCCAGCAAAGCAGTGTAACATCTTCATTATCTGAAAACTAAGACTTAGCCGTAATCTATTGGAAGTTGCGAGAGCACCAAATCGATGACTATAGAAGAAAGAATGACGCCGGAAAAAAAGGAAACACTTCTTGATCCGACCAACGCCGAATCCGCGTATGTGTAGGCCAGAGTTAAAAATCGCCCTACTTGTTTCTGTTTGACCAATACAAACGACCACAGCCACTAAACAGAGAAGAAGAAGAAGAACAACAACAACAACAACAAAAGAAACACAGAGGATAGCTAGACGAAAGAGAGAGGAGGATGAAGTGGACGGGTTAATGACAGAACATGCAAGAGAGACACAGTGACTAAAATCTATGGTGTTTTCGCTAACTCTTAAAAGACAGAAAAAGATGTGTACGTATTTTATATTATTCCTTCTTCACTTTCAATTTTCAACCAAATAACATTTTTATTCATATCCTTACGTTTCTAGGATTTTAATGTATTCCAATTATATGTGTTTTTTAATGCATTTAGGATTAGTATGAAACTATGAATCCGCGGCTAATACACGGAGTTTCTTTTTAATATATTTTTCGTATAATAATGGTAGAATAATAATCTTAATGCATTGAGGAAACATGATTAGTTGGTGAGGAAAAAAAAATAATTAAAAACAAATAAACTGAAAGATATGCGGATTTTCTAAGATTTTTTTCCTTTTCTAGGTTATGGTAATGCTGCGTCAATCAGTGTTTTGAAAGTTTGAATATTAAAATACGAACTAATCCTTTTTTTTACAGAATTCGAACTAATCTAAGTGCATATCATTTGGATTAAACACATATATAGAAATAAAATAAAAATATATTTTCTACTATATATCTTACTACAAGATTTTAAAGTATTTTATCAATATTTGTGTGCTGATTTTTTTGTAAGATTTTTGAAATAAATTCTGCTGGATATGTAAGCATCAGGTCCGGTTTGTTGCGTCCGGTAGCCGCAAGTAACGGCGACCATCGAACTCTCTCCTGCTATGTAGTCCACCCAATCTCATATGGACTCTCCTTGGTTCCACTCAATGGTAACCGTCGATGTCAGATATCTATGGATCCCACCATCACACAAGCAGCTGTTTTGATGACGTGGTTAGATATCATTGGTAGGGACTATATACAAGTAATGGTCCCTTATGTCGTGTCACATGCTCCTAAAAGGACCAAAAACACTCTCTAATCAGTCAGTTTTGTTTTGGGCACAAAATTAAAAATACTAAAACTCATACATGACAATACTTTTATCCAACATCATTATTGCAATAATATAAAGTACTTTTAGGAGATTTATATATTATATGGTTTATGCAGTATACATTATACAACCACACTTATTAATAATGATATTAGTGATAGCAACGTAAAATTACTGTAATTCCGTTCGATTTAAGACATGAAAATCAAGTTCCAGTTAATATATATATATACACTCTATTATTGTACGAGGACAAAAGAATCAGATACATTTAATTAATTTAAAAAATGTTAGTGCTTTTTCGTTTTATAGGATTCCCCCTTTCACTTTCTTACGAACTAAAAACTCATGAAACTTGGCACATATCATCAATTTCTTCACACAATCTCCACCAACTTATTAATTCAAAACAATTCCAAACGGTTGTAACTTGTAAGAAAATTACAAAGTGGACGTAAGCGATATGAGGTTTTAAAAACATGTTGCCCTTGTTTTCGATTATACGTGTCGTTACAAGTTACGTTAACATACCAAAGAAAATATCTCCACTTTGTTATATATGTGTTATCTCCACAAATTAAATCTTATTAGATTTTGGAGGAATGACGCAACTTATACTAAACAAAATTTAAAGAATGGGTCCATTCCAAATATAACGATACTTCCGACGACTTGCCCCATCGATTATGTTGGTTAAGAAATATAAAATATTGTTTTTATTATTTTTTTTTAAATGTCGTTCCTCGTTAGGCCGTGAGGGAGATTGAAACGGTATCACACAGAGAAAAAGCATTGCGATTTCGTTAAATCTCTTCTATTGGGTCATAAGTTTGGGCTTTTAAAAAAGCCCATATTATCATGCGCAGGTACATCAGCATATGGACTTCTCCACCTACCTTTATTTCTGCCTAATCTTCTTTTTACTTATGTTTGTATACAAGCATAATAATGATTAATTTCATCTACATTTTATCTTAATATATTTTTTCTAAAATATTCAATTTACATTTATTGAAAACAAATATAACATATATTTAATCTAAATTTAATTAGCAAAACAAATGTATAAATATTGTTCATTTTACAGATATATACCTATCTTTCTTATAAAGACAAATATCTAGAGATAATAAATTTAAATTTACTTAGTAAAACAAATGTAGATATATTGCTTTTTTTACAACAACAAAAATATATCTTTCTATCTCCCTTATTTTTTTTCCTTTATTACAAACTTAGGTGTATCTTTTTTTTTTTTCTTTCTTTCTAGTATAACTAGATCTGCGACTACGCATAACTGGTTTCAACAGTCCCTATATATATTATCACTAACCATATATTATATATTTTTTTTTATCAAAGCATCCCTTAATTCACATAAGAAACAAAGACCGAGAGAAATAGGAGATCAAGTTATGGAGAACGAAAGAGAAAAACTCATTTACTTGGCTAAGCTCGCCTGCCAAACTGAAAGATATGATGGTATACATGTTCTCACATATTTGTCCTTTTCAAACAAAAATATCGTCGCATGTTTTTTTTTATTATTATTTTTTTTATTATTTTTTTTTTATCGTAGCATGTTTAGTTACTTTTATACATGTTTCCGTGAAAATAGTATTGATTTTTTTAAAAATTTAAATTGTCGTGGTAGATATGATAAAATCGATGCGAAAAGTGTGTGAGTATGATATAGAGCTAAGCAAAGAGGAAATAGACCTATTAACAACTGGGTACAAGAAAGTGATGGAGACTAAGAGAGATTCATTGAAAGTAATATCAACCATTGGAGAAGTGGAAGACCTGAAAGGAAACGAGCAGAAAGTGAAATTGATAAAAGGAAAACAAGAAATGGTTAAAGATGAGTTTTCCAATGTTTGTAATGACATTTTGTTTCTCATCGATGCTCATCTCATCCCATCAACTACCAATGTGGAATCAACTATCTTTTTCCTCAGAATGTAAGTCACATCCCATCACCATCATCATTTTATTTTCTTCTACTTTTTGTTTTGTTATCTATTTGTAAGTTTCTTGGTATATACGTAGCAAAGGAGATTATTATCGATACATGGCAGCGTTTGGTTCTGATGCTGAACGTAAAGAAACTGCTGACAATTCTCTTGAGGCATATAAGGTCATCATCACTCCATCGTGTTTGTTATCCTTAACTTTTGTCTTTTCTTCGATATATAAGTTTGGGACAATGGTGGTATATTATACTTTGTAGGTTGCAATGGAAATGGCAGAGAAAAGTTTAGCACCCACCAATCTGGTTAGACTCGGTTTGGCTTTGAACTTCTCTGTGTTCAGTTACGACATCCTTAATTCCACTGAAAGGTAATATATAAACCTTTGCTTTAAAAAATAATTAAGAGCGGTGTTTAGAAAAATCTATCATGAAAATTATGTATATATTATATACTTTTATTGCTTGTTAATTTGGAAAATGCATACTTTCTTAGAGCTATAAGTAATAATAGTGGTATAACCATTTGAATATACAGAGCATCTAAATTAGCTAAACAAGCTTACGATGAAGCAATCACCGAACTCGATGGCCTTGATGACAAGCAAAAATACAAAGAGTAGAAAGTTATCATAGATATGCTGAAATATAATCTTTCCGTGTGGACTTCATATCACGATCACGATGGTAATACATACTACTTTTTAGTTTGGGATGAAAGTTTTCAATTTTATTTTTATGAACAATACTAATTAACTAAAACTGAATTTTGCAGAACATTCTGGAATCCCGAAAAACAAGAAAGACGAGTAGAACATGTCTTTCGGATTATGAAGTCGATGAGGTTTGCGTATGAGATTAGGAGTCTTCTTGTTAACTCCTATAAACGCTAATAAATACTATTCTGGTTTTAAAGTCTCCTATAGCTTTTTGTGCTATAGGCTTTTTTGTGCTTTTGGTTAAATATGTTTTTATATCATATCTTAATAATGTTGAACAAGTATGCATTGGCTATGATTAACTTGTTAGTAGACAATAAAATCTTAGATATAGATAAAGGTGGAATCTTACGATTAAAATTTCCATTGATTGATTCCTCAGAATAAATTTGAATAAAACAAAAACAAAAATCCATTATGAAATTTTGTTCCATTATTATAGTTTTATGAAGAACTAGTGATCAGTGGAGCAAAAATATTCATCCATCATTTTCATTCCATTCATTTCCATTTTATTCATAATTATTCCATGCAAACACAATTTTAGTTAATCATTAACTAATTATACTTATAAATCAACGTAAAAATATAAAGCATAACATACTTATTCCGAGTATATAAAAGTACACACATGATTGCCACGCATAACTTACTTAATACATGCAAATTACATCTACAAATACTGTATTCATAAGTTAGCTACCAACATATATCTACCAATTTGGTTTTAATTGGTTGTCCTCGTAACCTGTCCTAAACTCTAATTAAAATTAGGTTATCCATTAACATATAATATAACCAATTTAAACTGAGGAAATGAACGTTTTTCTTTCTTCTCAACTCTCAAGTTTTTTTTTTCAAATTAAGAACGCTAAAATTCAAATACTTTATGTGTAAAATTCAAATAGTCTTTTCTTTCTCTTCTTCTAGAGAATATATTGGCATATTTAAGAAGACTCTTCAACTTTGACAAAGAAAAGACTCTTATAACCAAAATTGACGAATACTTTCTTCTGTCTTTGTCTAAGTCAAATACTTTTCGTTTTCTAGAAAAATAATAATATTGAAAATTATAGTTAGATACTCGAATTTAATTTCCCAACCTACACACTGTCACAACCTTATATGTTCACATTAAAGACTAACTCCCCCCTACGACCCACGTGCCTCTCGATTTCGGGGTACAAAGATTTTTGTAATCACATTGATGCCATCTACTTTTTCTCACAAATAAAATACTAAGATTTGAATTGTACCACCAAATTAAAGCCTCTCTATACAAATACATAAGGTAACGTCGAGACACAATACATTTTCGCGCATAATTGACATTCAGTTTTTCCTCAAGATATAATTTGAAAATGTTTAATAATCCCTTTTTACCAATAAAATATACGTTGCATATTTTTGCTTTTACCATAAAACTTTAAGAACTAGACGAAATACAAATAGATACATGAATATGATTAAAACACATAACTTAACAACAATTTACGAGGAACGATAAAAACGTTTTATAAAAAAGAAATTCGTAAATTATATGATGTGCTGATTCGTAATAAAAATCTCCTTAAATTATTAACTTATAACCACATTTCAATTTTAGAGACTACTTCAATTTATTTAATACTACTTAATAAAAATGTGCTGATTCGTAATAAATCCCTCAACCAATACCAGAGAGAGAACCAAAACACAACACAACACAAAACAACATCTTTCAACTCAAAAAAAACACTTGGTTCTTTTTCTTTTGTATCCCATCCTCTCACTACATTTTTATTCTTCTGTAATGACAGGTTGCTTTAGCTTGTCCGAAGCAATAGAACGAACTTACAAATCCGGTTTCAAAAGATCCGGTCTACGACCCGTAACCATCGATTTGAAAGACGGAACCATAGTCAACTTCTGGGTATCCAAAACCCGACCCGACTCCAAACCAAAACCCAACCTCCTCCTCATCCACGGCCTCGAAGCTACTGCCATTTGGCAATGGTACGACGTCGCTCGACGTCTCTCCCGTCATTTCAACCTCTACATCCCGGACCTCGTCTTCTTCGGTGGATCCTCAACAACCCGACCCGAAAGATCCGATATTTTCCAGGCCCAAGCGCTCATGCGGGCCTTAGAAGCCCTATCCGTCAAAAAATTCAGCCTCGTCGGTCTTAGCTACGGCGGGTTCGTTGGCTATCGGATGGCGGCGATGTTCGGAGACGCCGTGGAGAGGGTTGTAATATGCTGCGCCGCCGTTTGCGTGGAGGAGAAAGACATGAAAGCCGGCGTTTTGAAGGTGTCGGATCTTGACGAAGCTTCGAAGATTCTTGTGCCGGAGTCAGTGAAAAAGCTAAGGGAACTTATGGGTTACATCTTCTACAAACCTGCGTTGGCGAGACTGGTTCCTACTTGTCTCCTCCATGACTTCATCGAACATGTGAGCTACTTTCCTACTTTTTACTTCTTGAATCGAATCATGTTACGACACGTGTCCAGATGTCTTAAAAGAACCCTGGAGAAAGTTTCTATAATGGTGAAAAATCTAGTCAGTGCGAGAATATAGTTTTAAAAAACTAAAGAGAGATTTGAACTTTTAAAGATTCTTGAACTGTTTGTTTGAAGATAATGTACTTAAATTGTCAACTTGATCGGTCTTTTCAGATTATATGGTGGATTCATTAGATCTATCAACATAATTCCATTTTTAGATCTTATATAGAATAAATAAAATTTGTTTGGTAGTTCTTTGTCGAATATGATGAGACGGTAAAAAACGAGTAATGTTTTATTGGTTTTTCCAATAAATATTAATTGTTAGTAAATTATTCGGAATTAGTGACAAAAAATGTGAAATGAAACAGGCATTGACCAAGGATAATATGGAAGAGAAGAGGGAAATGATCAAAGCCATACCAAAAGACAGAATAATCTCAGAGATTCCAAAGCTCACACAGGTTCTGTTCTTCTCTTTTACAAATTTGTCTTTAAATTTCACTCATATAAATGGGTAATTAATGGGGTTTAAATTTTTTGAATTAATGGATTGCAGCCAACATTGATCATATGGGGAGAGCATGATCAAGTGTTCCCATTGGATATGGGGAAGAGACTTGAGAAGCATATAGGAGATAATGGAAGACTCGTTATTATCAAAAGAACTGGTCATATCTTCAACTTCGAAAGACCCAAAACGTTTGTCAAACTTCTCAAATCTTTTCTCATCGAGACTAAACCAGAGATTCCTGTCTCTAATGCAAGTGTTTGACTCCTTAAGTAATCATCTCTGGTTATGTTTTATCTTTCTCAATGTTCTTTATAAGGATTAACAAATGTATCATTTCCACATATTACCCCTTTCTTACTTATTTGTATCAATATATGACTCAAATTTTGAAATTTTAATTTCATGTCCAGTAGATAACACCCAGAAAAAAAGTTGGAATCTTTATTATACACATGGAGTCGAAAATTATCAGTAAACATTGGTTTACTGGGACAAGAAATACGTGAAAAACTTTGTTAACGTTGGAAATGGTCATGAACATACTAAGTTTTTGACGTTTTCCTTGTCCCAGTAAACCAATGTTTACATGCTCATGACAACGTTTAGGTCATCTAATCAGTCGCATGATTGTTAATCTTATCTCCAAATCTTTTTTTTTTACAACATGTAAGAAAGAAGGAAGATATAAATTATGTACCAAAGAGAGAGATAAACAGCAGAGAGGAAGAAAACATCTCTGCAAATTAGGATCCCTCTCATAATGGCAAATTGATATGTGCCTCCAGAACAAAGCTAACAAGAATGGATCTTGCTGCTGAAAGAAGAGGCATCTTTTTTTTTTCTCCTAACAAAACATCAACCCAGAAAACAAACAAAGAACCCCTAATTTCTTAAACTAAACGAGAGAACGAATCGACTATGAGAACCATCAAGAGCACGATTTTGTTAACAGGGAAGAGCATTGGTATATATACTATATAGAATAGAGGCCGCCACCAAGTTTCCTGGCTTCAGAAACCCTAGTTTTCCCTTTAGGTCTAACGTTTTTTGGGCCATTATGGGCTTTTTTAATAAAGCCTGCCAAACTTGTAAGCCTGCTAACATATGAATGCAACTGAATGAATTGATTTTGTTTATGTTCTTCGGTTAGCATACAGATAAAATAGAGATAAATGTTTCCAATTTAACTAAATTGTAACAATTTAAAATCGGCTGTATCTAGTTTTGATGTATTCTTATATGATAAATCATCTGGTTTGTCAAACAAACTAAGTATAATAGTCCTATTTTAAAATCCTATTAGATCAAACTAGACCCAAAAGAATCATATACGTGAAGCAAAGCTCGACTCGAGTCTAAATCGGATAACGATGCAAGATATGTCATCCTTACTGTTTCTTTTCAATGCTTCAGCTATTAGTTGCTTCGCTGCTTCCTTTGGATCTCTAACCTTCTTAACTACATCAACTGCTTCTTGGTTTGTCATCACCTGTTCAAGATAAGTTTCAACATATGTTAATTCTATTCACTTCAAAACAACAGCTCCAGACTAATATAAGTAAGTACCCTTTAACCGCAATTCTTACCTTGGAAATACCATCACTAGCCAGAATAAGAAACTCTGTGTGACTTTCAATGGTAACATCCTTAATGTCAGGCTCTGAATTCAGATATGCTTTGAGGTTTTTGTCTCCAAAGACCCGAGAGACAGCTAACAAACCGTTCACTTGAGGAACATCTCCTGTTCAATTCACAACTCATCAGAATAATCCTTATAAATATATTATAAAAAAATCTTATACAATAACAGATCATTAAAAAGGCTCTTGTCGTTAACCTGGTCTGTTGGTAACAAATCCACCTTTACTCTCAATCATACTCCTCTCACTATCATCATCAGGATCATGATCTACACTCAACTGTTTTGCTTTACCTCTACGAGAAAGAATTGCTCGAGAATCTCCAACATTAGCTATCCACAAAACTTTCCCATTAATCAAAATCGCAGTCACAGCTGTCGAACCACCACTATCTAAATCAGAACCAGTATCTGATAAAATCATTTGGTCTGTATTCTCATAAGCTTTCGCAATCGCTCTTCGTGGACCCACCAAGAACTCTCCCTAGGGAAAAAAAATCAACACATCCTATATGTTTATCACACTGCTCATAACAACATACACAAAAACAAGAAAAGCAACAATCTTTTTCCATAAAAACTTACATCTTTGAGGATGTTAGGGAAGAGATGCTTCTGCAAATAAGCAGGTACACTATCACCTTTATGACCATCAAAGATAGCAAAAATCCCCAATTCATTGTCGTTGAGATTGATAAACTTAGCAACGTGGTAATCCTCCATTGAATGATTAGACTTCCCTTTTATCAAACTAAATCCATACTTGATTCCTCCTTCACCGTTTCTTCCTTTACCCGAGTTAGTCTTTTGTGCTACCACAACCTATAACCACATTAAACAACGATCACACAAACAAAAAAAAAAAAAAAAAAAAAAAATCTCAAAAAACCCCAAATCTTAAATCCCACAAAACCCAAATCTTAAAAAGTTTGCATTTTTACTCGTGTAGAAGAACGAGAACAGCAGAACTTGGGCATTTGATTGTGAAAAATTGAAATTGAACAAAACAATCTGCAAAATTTACGAGTACTGAGTTAAGAAACAAAATTGAAAGAGAGAAATGGAATAGAAGTTTAGAAGTAAACCCTAAGTTGATCAGAATTGGAGCTTTCGATCTCCTTCGTTAATGTCGTTTTCTTGAGAGAAATTTTTAAATCCACTGAAAATTTATTAGTAAATAGTATCCTCTGTTTCTGTTCTGTTCTTCTGGTATAGTTTTCTTTCATGAATTATTATTTTTAATTCACGCCAAAATCTAACGTTATTAACTCTAATAATGTATTTTGCATGCCTTTTTTACATTGGTAGCTGCATTAACCCAAAATGTATTTAATTAAATCCCTATTCATAATATCTAGCAACTTACCAATCCAATAGAGTTGATAAATCGGGTCGCTAAACTCATGGGTCAAAACTGAATCATCCGATTGATAGCACCATCAGCTCCATAGATAAACCCAATTGATTCGACTAATTGGAACTTCTCTCCTTTTTGGAATTTTTAATTTTCTCTTCGAGATTTGGTGGATTGAAGAAGTACTGAATTTGATTTTACCCTATTTTCTGAAAAATTGATCGTGAGAAGATGGAGATGAAACGATGGATCGAATCCAAAATGGAGATGAAACGATGGAATATGAGAATTTGGGTACAATAATTGTTTAACAAACCTACAAGTTTCTAGATAATAAGACAGCGGTTTGAAAAAAAAACCTTAATAGAAAGCCCACCGAAACCCAAATCATAAATGTCAAAAAAAAAGTTAAACACATACCCAATTTTGTAGGTGGACCAATTTAAAATACAACCCAATTCAATTACTTACAAATTTGAATACATTTGACAGAACCACATTTAAAAGTCATAAAGTAAAAGTAATTATATACACTATGGTGAGCACATTGGCGAATACATTTCGCATATATACGATCCATAAAAAAATAAATACATATTACTATTATGTACAACTTCGTATTAATAAAGACAGACATGGGAAATAATATTTCAGTAATCGTGTTTCCAAACCACGTGTTAAGTAAAATGTTATTTCATTCTATTTATATCTTATCCTATGTTGTGTTTATTAACATCTTTTTCCTTTTAATTGTATATCATCCTTTTAAACAAATGGTATACAAAATCTAAAAGAGTCACAAAGAAAGTTTTGTTTAAATTAATTATTCCAAAAAAAATAATGGCAAATATGACAAACATAGACAATATAATAAACCGATACTATAACATCTTCTAAATTGTTATTCGTTTTAACAATATTAAAATATTTCATTGTGCTGTAACGCGGGTCGGGTTCTAGTTTTTGGTAATATAATAACATCTTAGTCCAACTAAAGATTTGGAACCAAATTTAGGTATACTATTGTTTTTTTCTTTTTTTTTCTTTTTTTGTCGACAGGTATACTATTGTTTTCATGTATTTTTAATAATTTCTTACATTTACCTTCTTCTTTCTATTACATTCTTGATTTAATATCAACATTAAATTCAATGATACACAACATATCTCCATGGAATTCTCCAAATATTAAAAACTTCATTACATAATCCAATTGTTTCTATCAATATATTTGAACTCTTTTTTTTTTTTTTGAACTTGAACAAATTTATTTATTTTCTGTCACATTTTCAAACTAGTTATATCGACAAATATCGGATTAATTTACAAATCCTGGAATAAACGAACGAAATCCATAGATGGTCAACGGTTGACTTTAAAGTCAAGACTTGAAGACTTGACTGATCTTCCCGTATCAAGTTATGGGCCTCATATGGATAAAGCCCATTTACACAAGTGAATCATACATACTCCTAAACAGGCTCGCAAGTCCATTAGGGTACTATCGTCGACAGCGCTATCAAGACACTTCCGTCTTCCTCGTTGCAGAGAGCGATAGAGAGGGAGAGAGAGAAGATGAGGTTGATAGTACACAACATGTTGTCTTGCAACATTAGAGGAGTGGCTAACAAGTTTCCTCTGCGTATCGAACCCAAGAAGATAATCGTCAAAGAGGTCGATTTCAACCCGGACTTTCTCAAGCACATGATCGCCAAGATTGATTGGAAGGCTCTCGTGGACGGTGCACGTTCTATGGGTTACACCGAACTTCCCGATCACGCACCGGACACAACGACGCTTGAATCTGACGAATCCTTTCTCAGGAAATTTCACCACTCGTTGCTCGAGCTACACCTCGAAGAAGGCTCACTCGTCTGCTCAGAAACCGGTAGGAAGTTTCCGGTTAACAAAGGAATCCCCAATATGCTTCTCCACGAGGACGAGGTTTAAATTAAGCATTGTGTTATACTTATCGACTGATTCATCTTTCATTACGTGTTATGATGGATTGATGGGTGATTCTTTTAAGCTATTTTAGAACACTTCCAAAATCTTAATCTTGAAAACTTGTCATTCTACTTTAAGTACTATCTTCATACACTCGTAGACAAAGTAACTTATTGAAGCCGAAGGCAATACCTGGAGATATGAAACGGAGAACATATCAAGCTTTTGGCAAAATAGACACTGATTCAGTCTAGTAATGAAAGAACTATTATGACAAACCTGGAGCAAGCTAGGTAAAAGTCCAGCGTATAAAGCTGGGATCCCTCCTCTCTCAATGATATTGAATCCCATAGCTAAAGCATTGAGCTTGTTTTTACCCATCTGCATCTGAAGCTGCCGTCTCACTACTTCGAACGGATAAGTGGCTACTTCAGTACAGGCACCAGCAACAGCACCGTACATGAGAGTTCTGATGGGTCCTAACTCGAGCCGGTCTAGAGCATTGATTTCTTGTCCCTGCTGCTTCATGTCTTTCAGTCTTTTCAGGCCTTCTGGTGTATGCAGATAAGATGATTTAAGGATGTCGTAAACGCCATAGAAAACTGCACCTGACAAAGCCATGCTTGCTATGGAAGGAACTAGACCCTTGTAGAGTGAAAACAACCCTTCGTTTTGGATCATATACCGGAAAGCTCCAGCGATTCCGCCCAAGGTTTCTCCACCCCGAGCAACTAGTTTGGTTCGTATCTGTAAGAGTAGTAGAAAAACACATTTCAGTCAAAATGGTTCCACATGTTTGTATCGTCCTGTCTTATGTCAACTCTAAAGCAGAGACCTTTATCTCATCTTTGATCTAAAATGGTTAAAAGAAATAAGAACCTACAGTGTCAAGTGGCAAGCAGAGTACAGTAGCAGTAATCCCAGCAGCAGCTCCAGCAACGAATCTTTCAAAGTTGGTAGCTTCTTGATTCCCAGCGATTCTAAGCAATTGCTTTCTATACGTATCGTAGGCACAAAAATTGACGGCTTTGAAAGGAGCGGTTCGGAGAACATTGAGCAAATTACCTTTCCAGAATCCTGTCAAACCCTGCGTGGTCGCAATTGACTTAGCCACCACAAACAAACTCCTTTGCTCACCACGAACTGTATATTCAAGCTTTAGTCTCTCAAGTGGTGCTAAGAATGTTCTGCCATCATCAGCAGCAACAACAACATTAGTATACCAATCAATACTAATATCAAGGTCACAATTATAGTTATTGGTTCAGGCATTTGATCAAACAAGTTATATGCGCTCTCTAATCAACAGTATATATACTTAGAAACCATGGCAGCTACAGCACCAGCCCAGAGATGCTTCCTTGTGTTCATGGTCCCGCGTCTCCTCACTCCACCGATAACATTTCGCTTTCCATTATCCTTGCCGGGAATTTCCGCCAAAGCAGTCTTACATTGCTGCTCAGATCTGTCTTTGCTCAAGCTCACGGACAAGAACACCAAGTTCTTACCGGAGCGGAGATGGGTTTTGTTTTTCCAGTAACCGGGAAAATGAACGGGCTCTGAGTCGGAGCATTTGGAGGAGATCGAGTTGAAGAAGGAAGAGGACACACCTGGTAGGTCGAGAAACAAACCACCGGTGCTAAAGAAAGCTTCATCGGATAGATCGCTAAACGAAGAAGAAGAAGAAGAAGAAGAGGGATCGTGAGGATAGATATGGAGTCCTGACATTTGGATAACGAGGTTGCAAAGTAAATTAGAATTTGTACTACACAAGAGAAGAATTTGGAAATTGTCCAATTGTGAGTTGGTTGGACCGCTCGAACCGTTTTTGTCCCTTTAGGCCTTTATATTTTTATTTAATTTTCTTATGGCTCCAAATTGCAAAAACTAAAAAGTAAAGAGAAAGCATGAGACATCCTTAGTACTGAAAAGGAAAAGGTATATACTAGCAGAATCTTATGATTCTAAGCAATTGATCATGGCTCAGTGATGTTTTTGGTCCTGATTTCTGGTTGGAAAGGGTTATCAAAGAAATATGACTAAATACTCAGATTGTAAAGTCGAATCAAATCAGTATTTTGTTGACCATTCAAGAAGACCATGCTTCTCTGGTATAGTTATCTCCACATAAACCCATGTATCTGAACATGACCAAGCATGAATAAGCTTTATACATTTGCTAGAAAAGGGATTTTCTAAGAGTTTAACCCTTCTTAATTATATAGGTTTAGTAGCAGAAGATGCAGATATCTGAAAATCAAAGTCCCCTATTCTATTTGGAAGTTTATGTACTTACCAGAATTTTGACTAGCAAATAAGCTGATAGCAGGGAGTTAAAATCACAAAGCCAAGCACGATGAGGAACTCTGATTCAGGCTGAAACTGAATTGAAACAGTTACTAACAGACATAGTAATTTGATAGCTCGATAAAGCTTCTTGTTCCGGAGATACTCACTATCCAGGAGGAATACACACACACAAAAAAAAAGGGAGTTCAACCTCAACGCCAAGCACGATGAGCACTGAGTTTAAGAACTAAGAATCAGGTTGAAATATAGAATTCAAAAGAGGTATGAACGGATATCATCATAACACATTAACACACACAGTCATTACTCCAGAGGCCAAAAGTCAAAGTGTTTATAAGATAGATTCATTCATTATAAAATGCAAACGTCAAGGTTTAAGCCTAACGACTGAGTTATCCAATTCTCAAGCTGATCAATTGATCCCTATGCACTTGAGTGATCAACCAAGTACAATCTAGCACACAAAGCTCGACGTCTAAAAAATCGGTTTCCCTAACTCTTAAGATCTCAGCTACACTATGACGATGCTGCATCAACCCTATAAATTGATGGCTCTTGAAATCCTTGAACATTCCAACACAAACGTAGCTGATTTGGTTAAAAATTGTTTTTAGCAATTACAGATGATAAGCAACCGAGATTTACATAAGAAATTGATTGTGTTGGAACTGGAAATAGCAAAAAAAAAGCTGATGATTCTAATCGATAAAGGAGGAGATCAAGTAGATCTGAGGAAGAAGAAGACGAGGAAGAAAGTGGAAAGCAAGAGTACCAGAAGGACGTGAAGAAGCAGCTCCATCAAACCGCAAAGCTTAATCCGATTCGTCTTCTTCTTCTCAATGGTAAGCTTTCTCTTCAGCTCCTCTATCTCTTCTCTGCGCGTCTCTCCTTCCTCCTCCTGCTTCATTCGATTTCGCATTGCAATTTCGTAATTACGGATACATTGTAGCAAATTAAAAAAAAAAAAAAAAAAAAAAAAAAACAAATCGATTCGAAAAGGATCTAAAACCTCGCCGGCGGTATCGATTTTGGGAGACGATGCGAGTGAATAGAGGAGCATCGTAGCTCTGACGCAGCGAATCGCAACTCGATCTCGAGAAAACTCGTCTTTGCTTGTCATCGTCTCCTTCGTCTCTCTCTGCTTCTTTCTGTTTTTGATTTTTGAGTTTCAAAAACTTGTTTTTACTCCAGAATGTTTTTTTCCTGTTAATGGAGGGGGTGGGTTCAATTTGACAGGTGTCATTACATGATTAGTTGAAACTACAGAATAATGAAAATATCCACTTTTTATTTTCGAGGTTTTCCCTCCATTTGCCCAAAAAATTAAATAAATAAAGGTTTTCCCACTAAAAAGTTTTTCTTGTCCATGAAATTGCAATGTTTAAGCATTGTCAAACAACTAGATTTCTAAGTTTGGAGTCAAATTAGAGCTTTCCATATTTCAATAATTACCAAAGACTTGTCACAATAGTGGCCAGCTACTACTGTATGTACAAAGTTTCAAATTAACACTTTTTTTTTACCTGCGGTTTCTTTTAAACTCGAGTATATCTTGTAAGAAAGTTGATGAGAGAAGAACACCTTAGTGTTTAAGAAATAGTATATTGACTCTCATAATCATAAGCTTTAGGTTATATAGAATTATATAGTACAAGAGTTTCCTAAACTATAATGATTGTAAATATATAAAACATCTAAATAATAAATAAAAAATATATTGTTATTAATCTTGTGATCTTCTAGATCTCTCTATACCCTTCCTCAAGCTCAAGGTGTCATGAGTGAAGCGGAAGTGATGGCTTGAGATTGACCATAGATGATGTTGTATTTGATTGGAGTTATGAAGCGTTGTGCTTAAACCATGTGGTTGACGGATCTACCGTAGTGTGCCATAGTTAAATGACACATGAAAACACTTTGGACAATACTTGTTTGTGAAAGTAAGGAAGCCTATAGCTTTGAAGAAGTCTTTTGGACATCTTGAAGACGAGATCAACTTGGATCTGAAATAACACTTGTTGTGTAGAAGCAAATAGCTTAGGGATGATGCGATAGACTTGACCACAGGTCGACCTTGGAGGTGGTCGATCTTGTGATCTTCTAGATCTCTCTATATATCTTACCTTGAATAAAGCTTACCCATTAATGTTTTAGTGCTATACTATAGTCTCAGTTGTACAATTCAATGCAAATACTAATAGGTTGAGAGTTTAAAGATCTAAAAGCATGCATGATCGTTCATAGAAGCATAAAATAACAACTTTTGGTACTTGGTAGTATATACATAACTTTTTGTCCATATCTAATTCATATTCTTCCGTACAAATTCCATAGATCCAGATAACCCTGAAAAGAGCCTAGCATAGGAGCCTAAGCAAATTTGATGGTGGTTTAAACAGCTTTGTTGAGCTGTGATCGTGTGGGTGCATGAACTTGCAGTTGGGACAAACTGGAGTTGATGTGCACAGCATAACCAACATGTGACATTTCATGCAAACTGTTGTTACCATCTCTTGCTCCTTGTGATCAACATCATCATCGTCACCACCTTCAAACGCAAGCCAGGATGGAGATCGGCTTAATCCTGCCCCAGTTATATTGCTCATGATCATACTTGGGTTTGTAAGACTTTTAACCTTTGGTGTCACTGTTTCATTGTGGTTTGAGGATTCCTCTTTCTTCGTTGTGGTTCGTGAAGGTGAACCCGAAGGTGAAAGGTTCAACTCAAGGTCTAGGCTCATCTTAGGTCGTCCAACAATCACCGGATCTTTAGGAAATGTCCTATGATCTTCAGATGTTCTTGAATTTCCCTGAAAATATATGAGTATTTATGTTTTAGTTGCATGTTTATCCTAATATTTTAACGCATACATGTTTGTCATATTGATACGAATATAAGTAAGATACGTCACTATATTTACGAATATATACCTTAGCTTGCCAATCTGAAGGTAGAGGAGTGTGGAGATGAAGTTCGAAATCAAAGGTGATTGATCTCATACTCTCTGAGTTTGGTCTTTCATTGAACAGAGTGCTCTGTGATTGATCTTCTTGCTTGCTCTTCTTGAAAGAATTTTGCAAATCTTCTTCATAGATTGTTGTGAAATCCCTCTTTCTAGAATAGAGGGTTCCTTCTTGTCGAGAAACCATTAGCCTCAGTCTTGGATTCCTCTGAGTGATTTATGCTTTAAAGGAAAGTTTTAAACTCTTTGATCCTGTGAGGAAATGAACAGATAGACTTAAAAGTGAATGTGAAGATCATCACTATATATATACATGTAGGAAAAATCTCCAGGGGAGTTATTGTCTTCACCGGTTCATATGGAGTAATTGAATTAGATACCATTATAATAATAAAAAAAATTGGTTTGATAATTTATATAATCGAAAGTATTTCATTTTAATTTCGATATTTTTTTTTCTTTTTTGGGAGGAATTAATAAAGAAAAGAGAGGGAAGTAATGTGAAACATGATGTGTGAGTTCCAAGTTGGGTGTCTTCAATAACTCCAAACAGTCTCATTTAAATGCTTAGATGTGAAGTGCTAACCAACTTTTCTTTCTAATTTCGCTTTCTCCTCTACCATATCATATTTGGTCATCTAGACGTATGATGCATGCATGTACAACTGTATTATGATGCATGTAGGTGGTTCATGTCTCGTGTTCTTCGTAAGATTGTTGATGAAGTCATACACATATGGATGGATGGATCATGCATGTGTATGTGTCATGAATGATGATGAAGATGGAGGATGTGTAGTGAAGAAGAGTTGGGAAATAGAGGGAGAGAGGAGGTCAATAAATGGAGAAAACAATAAAGAGAATTAAAGATGGGAGAAGGGAAGGTTGATGAATTGATGAATGCAGATGCAACTTTAATACTCACATTAACTCCTAGTCCCATTTTTGGTTATAGAACACAAATATATACTCCTAACATTACTAACCAACCTCCTTCCACAACTCTATTATTATTATTTTATCTTCTAGTATTACAAATTTTTTTAAAAACTAGTATATTCGAATTGAAAATTCTAAACAAATGTCTTATAGTTAAAGCCTTTCAACGGCCTCCTATCTCAAGTCATGTCGTGACTCATGCACTCATGAGCATCATATCGTTTCCTCGTTTTATACTTCCGTCTCTTTTGGCTACTTTCCTCATAAATACACCCAACCTTTATTTTCTCCCTTTTTTTAAATAAGATGACTCCATATGACCCATATCTTACTGTGTTTTTGTGTATATACTGAAACTTTATTTTAGGATGCCATTCACCATTTATACTTTACTTTTTCCATAAAAATATATTTGTGAGTCACCACTTTACTAATAATAACGACGATTGGAGGATATTGGAACTTGGTCTAGTGATTATTTCGATAAATTGTCGGTCTAGTGAGGATGAAGAACAACGACTAACAAAGCCGCGAAACCGAAAGAAGGATCAAGGATGTAACATCTATGAAATTGCTTCTTTTTTTTTCCCCTGAAGAACACAAAAAAACTCGGGATATGCATAATGTCTAAGTATACCAAAACAATGTAATGAAGGAAATGTCTATATAGTTCCACTTATAATTGCGAATCTCAATCATAGCTAAGAAAATAAAGATTATTAAATTGACTTGTATTTTGTTCAAATTAAGGTGCTCAGGTGTTTTTAAAATTAGGAATCAATTACGTATAAGCCATATTTTTCATTAACGGTTTGATAATTTGTTTTTGTTTATTTTCCCTCAAACAAACATAACACTTTACTGTGAGATTATACGATATACGACATGCTAACTACATTGCATGTTTATGTTTGGATAAATCGGTCCTTTCAAATTTGTAATTCATGCATATATAGAACCTAATTTTCATGAAGACAAATGTAAATATATTCTTTATAAAAAAGATTGAAAATATTAGAAAAACAAGCTATTAAAGCTCCCAACATCCCTTCCTCCATGCATGCATACAATAAAGATTCATGTCTCTACATTTTTCTTTTTTTGCCAACCTCTCTCCAACTTATTTAAAGGTTGTACTATATCTTTTTAAATTTCATAAATTAAATATTATATAATAAATAGAACAATTGTGTTTGAAAGCTACAACGAATTATATATAAAAAAAATATAAGTTAATATAGTTATTTTCTGAAATAAATTAGTTGTAATTTCCTGGTGGAAGAATTAAATATTCGGTACTTGTCTACCCGTTTCCATTGAATAATTTTTGAACGATTATAGATGCAAATTCAATTACATGCATTAAAGTTGAACCAAAAAATAAATAAAGTCTATGCATTGAAGTATATATCTACATGTCAATGATGTCATAGGAAAATAAACCAACTGAATTATCTATTGAACCATCTGAATTATATACATGTTTAAGACTATTTTCGTGTGTGTCTGTGTGTATAAGAAATGCATGTTTTCAACCTAAATTTCAGTTTTATCCTTAGTATAATTCTCTTAAATTTATTAACTGAACCATTTTAGTTATACGTACATAACTGTGTAAGCAGTTGACAAAAAAAAATCAATTTCTTAACTAGAAAGATAAACTTCTATAGTGTATAATAAATGGTGTATCAGAAACTCACTCCAACATTTTCTTGTCTGTATGCAAAATTTTAAAAGAACAAATTAACACGAGACGGAATAAGTAACAAAAGTACTAGAGTATATTTTACTGGAATCTGAAATGGTATACTGTTTGTAAACTTTCAATGTTAACGTTTGTGCGAGTGGTTCCATGCAATTCAATGACACGATATATTCACGTGCGGTTTGCGTTATTTTTTAAGTCGTCGTCTCAACTCTGTTACTGGTTAACCTATTAGGATCGGCTTTTGTTATGAAAATAGTCAACAACATAGACTATAAAATAACATCCAATAATGTAAAGTTTTTTATAATACGAGTAACAATTTTGTTGGAAACAAAATGCATGCATGTGACGATGAACATTAAATATGGTTATATGTTCTTATTAATTACGGTCGATTTGCCCAAGAATTAGGTTTGAGAAGATGTATTGATCATGTGAAATAAATGCATTACCCATAAATTATGTCAAATAAGTTTTAAATGCAATAGAAATATGTACATGTTCGAGTTTTGAATTGTCACCCGGAAAAACATAGATACCTATAAATATTTAATAATACTCCTATTTTTGTTTATCCTTATCATCATTTTTTTTCTTCTTTCAAAATTTCAAAATCCTTATCATCTATGTGTAATCAAAAAGGTGCATAAATGGCATATTATAAAACAACATATTTAGGTTGAAAATATGACTCAAATAGTAATAGGTCTTCATCTTTACAAGCTGCTAATTAATGTAACCCCATAACATTAATATGGACCATTTTTCTGTAATGCCTTTTAAATACTCCCTCCATTTCATAATATAAGATGTTTTAAGGTTTTTCATTGTTTCATAATATAAAATGTTTTCAACTTTTTAAGTAACTTTTAGATTACTTTTCTATTATTTATTATTTATTTTATGCAGTCTTGTTTATGATTGGTTGAATTTTTTTAAAGTGGTTATTTCTTAATCTGCGTTCTTTTACTCAAAACATCTTATATTTTGAAACGGATGGAGTATAATATTCACAACTGATTGTCAAATAATGAAAACCGAAAAAATGGGCTTGATTGATTAGATTAAAACAGAAACAAAGCCCATATAAATCTTGGGGCGTTAGTAATGTCGAAAGTGAGATTAGTGTAAATGAACTGTGAATTAGTCGAAGTCTAATGTCGCTCAGTAAGAAGTAAAGTTATGTTTTTCGAAGACTTTTTATTCAATGACAAAAACGGGTTAATAACCCGATCTTTTACAACATGAAACTCGATTCCCAAAACCCAAAATTAGCAGAGAGACAAAAACAACAACAAAACAATACAGAAGAAACAAACACTAAGCTCTTCGTCTCTGGATCTAGACCACTGTCCAGTGTCCAAAGATTTATTCAAAATAAACAGAATAAGCTTGGGGGAAGAAACAGAAACACACAACAACATAAAAATTACAGACTCAGCAAATCATCATCATCCTTCACTTCTTCAATAGGTTCCTTGAGAAAATTCTCTTGCAATAAGGATTATTACGTAGAATCGAATGTGGCCTTATGACTTCCACAAGTGAAGCATGAAGTGGACCCTGTTACAAAATTTCATAGACCGATATAACCGAACCGATAAAACCGGATTGGAGTGTAATTCATAAAGGGAACATGTACGTAAAAATTAGTTATATACCTTAGTGGCAGCAAGAGCGGCTTGGATGACGAAATTGGCGTAAGGGTCTTGAAGAAGCTGATCAAAGTGAGGAACAGAGACGAGCTCACGCACGATTTGTGGACGACTCTCAGGACAATGCATGAGACATCGTTCCACCATATGGCTACTGAACTTTTGCGTCGAAAGCTGAACGTAATGCCCTTTTAACTGAGCTAACATCATCGCCACCGCAGATGGAATCCTCAGTTCTATAACGAATTGTACTGCGTAGTTCCTGCCGAAAAAAAAAGTTTTGGTTTTAGATTCTTTCAAATAAAAGTTATATGTTTTGTTAAATCAATTCTCTTTACCCAAAGGGGTCTTGAGCAAGAAGTAGACTGTTTCTAGAGATCTCAGCGATCAGCTTCTCTCGTTGTTTTCTCATTGAATACGCAATGCATTTTTGAAGCACACAACATCCATGTCGATGCGTTGCTATTTCAGTGCAGTACTTTGTAGCCGCGTCAAAGATAAACTGTAGGTAAAAAAAAAAAACAGAACAAGATTTAGCTATATTTATTTACTAATCTAATGATCAAGAAAGTGAGGTTAATTTATTTGACCTTGTTATCTTCAGTGCTAAGGCATTGCAAGCAACGTTGAATCACATGGTTTCCATTCAAATCTTTAATCAAATCAAGAAAACCGGGTCTCAGCGCCGATTTCACCAGAGAAATCTGTTTTCCGGTTCTGATTGTTTCCACTAATCTTTGGACAACCCTAGTACTACAAAACAAAACATGTTTGTTAAAGCATATGATATAACAAGATGATCTCTTGAGAATGTAATCTTTTTACCCGTATGCATTGAGAGATATCCTGATAAGCTGACCAGGCTCAGCGGTTGCCACGAGCACGATCTGAGTCCTCTGTTCTTCAGTACAAACATCTAAAAGCTTCTGCATCAAGTAATTTCCAAAAGGATCCATCATAAGCTCAACTACATGAGCAATGACTTCGTTGAATATGATCATCGCATCAACAGAAGTGCCTTCATCGAATATCCTCTGCAGGAATCTACATCCATGTTGATCTTTAGCCATTAAGTATATATATCCTTGAATGTCACACATGTTAGGCAGACTCGGTTGACATATCTCTGTAGTAGTTCCATTATCAGACATCACTGCTCGAGTAGTACTGGTTCTCTGATGATCCAAGCTTTTATGACCATCCATGAAGAAACTATCATCAGAGCTAAATGGCTCTGAGCATTTAGAAACCATAGGAACTTGAGTTCCTTGGCAGAACAATGGTAACATGTCTGATGTTGTTCTGTAGCTTTGATGATTATACGAAATCTCGTGTTGTTGTGGTTGCGCCGAGTACTCTCTCATTCCGCCTCGATTTGAACCCATTCCGAAAATCTCCTGACCGTTGATGTAAGGACTAGTGCCACCGTTACTGCTTGAGTAGTAGCTAGGCCATCCAACTTGTTGAGAATTGGCTATGGAGGAATCTTGAACTTTAGGATTATTCTCAGACTTTTTTCTTTGATCGAATCCAGTGTTGTTTTGAGTGTTGTTAAACCATGAGTCATGGTTAACACTAGGCTCCTTTGTTGGATTGAAGAATCCACATGGAAAGCTTCGAGAGACAAAACCACCATCAAGAATGACTCCATTAATGTTAGATTCGTAGTGTTTAGGTGTAAAGTTGTAGAGTGGATCTACCGTATTAGGAATCGAACCGAGATGATCACCGTGAGTCTCGGTTCGTCCGTAACGTACTTGATCTTCTTCAACATCCTCTTTGATATTCATACGGTAGAGATCTTCACACAAACCTAAATCATCACCATTAACAACAGTACTCTTTTCGTGATCATTACGAAACAATAAATCATTATGATGGTAAGAGACTGGTGATGAAGTGTGGTTGTGTTTAGGAAGGATCCCGTTAAACGGAGGAGAAGCGAACGGAGAAGAACTGTCCTCGGGAGAACAGAACCCATTAGAGAAAGAACTCGACAGAGAATAATCTGATGAAGAGTTGAAAGAGAATCTGTTGCTGTAAGAGAAGTCTTCATGGAAGAGGGTAGGAGAATGTAACGGTGTTCGTACTGGAGTTGAAGGAGACGAAGAGACAGAACCTTCACGAAACTCATCCATCTTCATTATATAACAAAAATCTATAACAACAACACTGAAGACAAATTTACTAAGAATTAGTTTGTTTTTTTCTGTGTATATCCCATGAGAAGAAACGTAATCAAAACATCATATACGTCAGAAAAAGTTTTACAAGCTATAGAAGAAAACAATGAATCTTTACCTTAAAAAGGAGAAAACGTACAAAACTTCGTTTACGCCATTAAAATGAAAAAGAAAGGTTTTAAAATATCACACAAAGGTTGAGAAGGTGTATCTAGAGAGAGTGTAGATTCTCTCGTTTATCTTTAACTTATTATCTTCTTCATCTTCTTTTTCTCTAACGGTTTCGGCTATAAGTAAATGATTTAATTTTCTAAGAGAGACCACGCATTATTCTGCGTGATTTTCTACGTTATAATCGTTTTCTAATTTTTACTGATTTTTATGTAAGACTAAATCAACCTTATAATCCTTACAAACTTTTAAGTTTTGAATGGGTAAACGTTACTTATTTTAGATGTTTTTAAGAAAACCATTTGTTCAACTCAATTAAAGTGACAAAGTCTACTAAACATAGAGAGAGATGGAGTATTAAGGGAGCGTAGATTCCACTGTATTGTTTTTCTTTGAACTTCAAAATATTTATTTGTTTTATATATTTTCTATAACAATATTATTATCTTTTAGGATATTTTAAGGATTTTCTAATTATGAGGTTAAGTACCGTTTAAGACTAATTCTGATACTAAACATAAGCGAGATAAATGGGTTGGCTTGGTTGCACAAAGTATCTCTAGTTTTTTTTTTTTTTTTTCTTAACAAGGTTCTCTTAAAGTGACAAAAAAAAAATTCATTCATAGTAATTATCATTTTTTTGAACTTTCAATCCACTAAAATCTATTTAATTGTTGTACGGTGTAATATCTCAAGCTTACGTATAATTTCATATTGATTTTGCGGTTTATTTGGTTTGGTCTGATTTTAAGGTTGGATATCACTACAACATATTATCAGAAAAAAAAAATATCAAAATATATGTAAACTGTAAAGGCAATAGCGATGTCAAAGTGACTTGGTTTTCCAAAGCACAATTGTGGAAGTTAACGAAGAGGGTCCATCACATCTGTATCTCACTTTTTTCTTGGAAACTACTTACTCGTTCCTTTTTTCTTTAGATGCATCTTCTTTGTTTTCAAAGAGGCAAAGGCATCACCAACACTTCTTTCTTTTTCTTTTCTTATTTCTCTTTTCTCAACGATATTGCTTTTACGTAGTCAATTACTAGTAGATCGCAAACTAAATTTATAACTTTTTCATCTAAGTGTGGGTCAGATGTAAATCACGTGTAACATGCTAACTCGACATAGCAATATCAATCAATACTAAGACATACTCATAACTTTTGTGTCATGATGCCAACTCAATTTTGTGATATAAAATTAGGATACTTTTTGGCTACAAACGATTACATATCAAATTACTTTGGTTCACCAGCTTAGGAAGACCTGGACAATGAAAACAATTACTTCTGACCCAAGCAAATATCCTCTGTCTCGCAGTCGCAGTAATGCTAATAATCTCCCAACAGTTTAAAAGCTCGAACTTGTTATATCCATTACAGGAGATACATTAGAAAGCCCTAAACGGCTTAAAAACACAACTGAATAATAATATTAATAAACCATCATAACCGAGGAAAAACTGCAAAATACAAATCACACTTTGAGCTGAAAGTGTATGGGATACGACAAGAACACACAACGATCAATCACGGTTTCAAAGAGTTAAGTTATTGCCGGTTTTTTTAAACAAGGGCGATGCTAGTCTCACCACCTGGTGGTTTACGGACGCCTCCAAGATAGTCTCTTGCCTCTACCTTCCCATCTGCAAATATGTTGTTTCCTCCTATCTCCTTTAGCTTCGCTTGACTCAGATGCTTTTCAACAGAAGATGACGCTGCATCTCCTTTGAATATGTTGTTCCCTGAAAGTTCTGCGAATTTCTTGTCATAAATCTTCTTTGCCGTCTTCACAGATGAGTCTTCTTCCGCAGACTGCAGAGTAGTAAATATTTCTCTGATTAGTCTATACACAACAACGAGTGCTTAGAAATGCAACATGGAAAAAAGTCTTACTTGTGATTCAGCACCGAGGTTGAAATTATCCTTAAGAGCCAATGCACGATTAGTTCCAGATCGAGGTTTGATCTCAGGCGGAGGTGCAAAGATGTTCTGTCCACTGATCTCTTTGTACTTAGCATCAGAGAGCTGCTTCTTCAGCTTTGAAGCTGAGTCATTCTCCATAGTCCCACTGAGCTCACGCTGTTTGGCAACTTCAGGTAAAGTAGACGGCTTTCTAGGAGATAGATCATCCTCTTCACCAAATGATATATGACTTATACCACTAAGTGCTTGCTGTCAAAAGTAATCAAGTGTTTTTTAGGATTACAGAAGAATTCAAACGCTCTTTAACATGATGATGAATATATATATATATATATATATAAAAAGCTGAAACCTGATAAACAGGTAATGGCTCTGATGCATCATCATCTTCGTGACGAGAAAAGATCCCACTACCAGTAATCTCCTTCATTTTATGTTCTGAGCATGGTTTCCTATTGACATTTTATAAAACATATTCACAAGTTTTGATATCAGGATCGATCACTAACTCCAAAGCACCTCTCAATTCAGAACAGAACAAATTCATATTATTTGCGAGTTCCTAAGACAAAATTGGAAACTAAATTCAAAACTAGAAATAGCGATGGAAGAGGTAAAGGTATCACCTTTTGTTCAAGCTCTCAACTTCTTCATCCGTCACTTGACCTCCGAACACCACTTTGCTAATCCCATCCGACGGCTACCACCAAAATGCAAAATTTTGAAATAAAGATTACTACCAGATTGCTCGAATTGAATTTTTAGTTAACAAACAGTGTCGTACCTGGTGAGAACGAACGGCGGAGCGAGAAGCGGAGGAAGGAGAATCCTGCGGCGGAACTTCCGACCAAGTGAGTAGATCTGCGGTTGATGTGTGTGTCTTTCTCACCGGAGTGTTTCTCTCCATACTCTCTCTCTCTCTCTCTCTATGAAGCAAAGCAAATCGAAGCCAATGGGGAAAAAAAAAAAAATACAGAGAAGAATGAAGAATTTGAAAGAAGATTAGTATCAGCTTCCTTTTTCTTAACTCTCACCCCCACTTAAGTTGTTTTTAATCGATTGACGCTTTTACCCTTTTCTTATGTTCATATGATGTGTGGTCTGGAAGCTTCTTCTCTACGCTGCCACGTGTAACTCACAAGTGGTTATGATGATCATTAAATTCAAATATCTTCCGTATATTTAAAATTTTCTAATCACAAAATTGTTTCTTTTTTTCTTAAGTGTATGGTCAATCATACAATGGTTCTCTCTGACACAAGACCATGTGAAGCCATCAAAACTAGCCAAGACTTTTACCAACGTTTTTTTTTTTTTTTTTTTTTTTTAAGCAGCCATCACGTGATGCCCACCTCTTTTTTTATCTATCACTACTAGCATTTTTTTAGCATTACAACATGTAATTTTGATTAAAAGGGTAATTAATGCAAAAAAGCCGAGATTTTATCCTCTCAATTAGGCCTTAATCGTTGTTTTCCGCAATCTCTGAGCTTGATTATTCGTAACGAAAGAGATACAAAATATGGTTAGAGATGATTATATAATGAATAATGATATTAAAAAAAAAAATCCAAGCTGAAAAAAAGAAAGGGAAAAATATAAAGCCCAAAACTTTAGGTCTATTGGGCTTTAGTGAATGATCCATCATCGCTCTTTCACAAATTTCAATCAATTTCAAATTTGCTTTAAGTCACGTATTTTGTGTGTGTGATTTTTTCTTTGCTTTATTAAAACAAACTGCTTCGTGCTCAATAGGCAGCCACGGACACGGAGAGAGGCCTGAAAAAAGAAAATGCCGATGACGGTTGTTTCCGGTCGATTCTCGACGGCGTTTCTCCCCACTGTTTCTTTTTCCTTGTCGAGGTTGCGTTCCTTCAAGTACGCAGCTCAAAGACGCGTTGTTATCGTTTCCAAATCAGCTCACGCTTCTTCTTCTGTCTCTGTCTCCGTCGAGACGAATTCGAATGTACGCTTCTCTTCCTTCTTCTCCATTTTTTCTTCTTCTATAGGAACAGATTCGACTTACGATTACGGAATCAGTATTTGGTTTTTAATATTTTTGGTACTGTGCTGTGATGTGGTTTCCGTTGATGATCTCCAATTTCAGCTGATTCAATTGGATTGATGTAGCAGGTGGATTCTGTTATCGAGAAGGAGACGAAGAACAGAGGAGAGAAGAAGATTCTAGCTTGTCCCATCTGTTATAACTCCTTAGCATGGATTAGTCAGCCTAATGGTTTTGTGTGAGTCTCATCAGGACTCTTCACTAGTTTGTCCAGAAATTAGGATTGAGAAATAAAGCCAATGCTCAATTTTTCTTGAGATGTAAGTTTTTATATTTTCTTGGCTACAGAGAATCTACTGCCTCCTCTGGTACTCAATTACAATGCAATACCTGTAAAAGGGGTTACTCCGGTAATGAGACGCATCTTGATTTGGCTGTCGCTAGTGGAACCAAGCAATACAGTGAGCCAATGCCTCTTTCCACTGAGTTGTTCAGGTGGCTTATATGCTTTAACTGCTTCCTTGTCTATCTTAAGCTTTTATCTTTTCTTTCGAATCAACTTCCCGACATTTTTTTGGCCTTGTTGTTTTGTAGGACTCCATTAGTCTCTTTCCTTTATGAGAGGGGTTGGCGTCAGAATTTCATATGGGGTGGTTTTCCAGGACCAGAGAAAGAGGTGAGACGAAAACTCTCAAAGGCCTCTTCTTTTCGCTGCAATTATTTTTAAAAGAAATGTGTTAAATTTCTGCTTATACTTGGTTATAAAACTGATGGTTTCTGTTATATGTTCTTCATGTTCCAATCTATGGCCAGAGCCAAACACTGCTAACGTTGTATTCCACAGTTTGAAATGGCTAAAGACTACCTGAAGCCTGTTTTGGGAGGCAATATTATTGATGCCAGTTGCGGAAGTGGGATGTTCTCGAGGTTATTCGCTAGAAGCCAGCTATTTTCTCTGGTTGTTGCCCTTGATTACTCAGAGAATATGCTGCGACAGTGCTATGAACTCTTAAATCAAGAAGAAAACTTTCCCAACAAAGAGTTTGTACTTTCACCTTTAGCTTCTTCCATTATTGTCTTAAGATCTTGGGTAACAAGATATGTTAAATTTACTCCGCTGTCACAATTCTAGGAAACTTGTCCTAGTCCGAGCAGACATTGCTAGACTCCCTTTCCTTTCTGGTTCAGTTGACGCTGTCCATGCTGGTGCTGCTCTTCATTGTTGGCCTTCACCTTCCTCAGCCGTAAAGCTTTTCTCCTAATTCATCATTTTACAAAAACCACACATACAATAATACATTGTGTGCTTATGTTCCCTTTGGTTCGTCTAGGTTGCTGAGATAAGCCGTGTTCTTAGACCTGGAGGAGTATTTGTTGCCACCACATTCATCTATGACGGTCCTTTTAGTTTTATCCCGTTCTTGAAGAATTTTCGTCAGGTGTGTGCATATGTTACTTCTAAGTCTTAACACATTCAATTGATGTCTTGCAATTTCTCCTCGTTTGCTCCCTTGTGTGATCTGTGGCTGATTATACATTCTGGTCATGCCAATGGTAGGAAATAATGAGATATTCAGGTGCTCACGTCTTTCTGAGTGAACGCGAGCTTGAAGATCTCTGCACAGCCTGTGGACTCGTTGGCTTCACTCGGGTTAGAAACGGGCCATTTATAATGCTCTCCGCCACAAAACCCAGATAAGCTGACACTCTTATAGCTACTTCTAAATTTCTAATCCATAGTATATACACTTTTCTGTGAAAATTTGGTGTAAACTTATAAACATTAGAACAACTCGAAAGAGCATACAATACCTATTTTGTAAAGGTTTTTGCAAATTTTCCTATCTACTAGGTTGTAAATTGGTTTTAACTTGGTTCACTAAAGGGTCTTCTTGTGAAAACTGGATGTCTCTATTGGAACTTTCCGGAAGCAGTTCACGCATCTCAGAATCTATGTAAGCTTCCATCCGAGCACGATCTCTGTCTAGAGGATAGGTACGGTAAAGAAAGGAGTAGATGAAGCAGCACGCTGCCATTGGGATTCCTATAGATGTATAAAGAGCTTTTGCTAGAGATGCTGCATTCTCTCTATCCGTGGCTATCTCTGCTGACCTCGATGACCCTTCAGGGATTGGCTTATAACCATAAACATGCTGCGCCAGGATTCCAACTATAGGAGGAGCAAACGATGACAAGATTGACTCAAACGATTTATCCAGTGCATAGACACTTGTCCTTGATTTCTCTGGAACAATCTCTGCAAAGATCGGGCTGCATTTGTTTCACCAAGGTCAGCAACAACAGTGAAACGATAGAGAGTAACGCGTCATTAGGCATAGTAAAGAGAGAGAAACTTTACTTGTTGGTAGCAGGAGCATTCCAAGAAACAAACAGCCCCAATAGGACTAAGATCAGACCATGGATTGCAGCCGTGGATGGATCATCTGGTAAGACCAACAAGAGAATTGCAGCAAGCGGAATCGCTGAGGCTGAAATGCAAGCATGATTCTTCCAGAATTAGGAAGGCGGGTAGACAGAAAATCTCCCATTTTGCCTCCAAATAAGCCTCCTAGAGAAGATGCAGCCACGAAAAGACCCATCAAGAATGCAGTTGTCCCGTGTGAGAAGCCGATGAGTTCCAACCACATGGGTGCAAAAGAAAGAGCAGACCAAGGAAACGACCCTGTTACTCCCTGAGTCACAATTATCTGAAAAGACCGAATCTTTATGACAGTATCAGCTTCCCGGACCAAATCCTTCACCTCTGTACAAAAAGGTTTCCTCGAACCTCGTTGATTCGAAACATCAACACCATCCTTCACAAAATGTGGGTCATTGGCGAATAGTCTGACTAACACACCAACGAAAACGCTGATCACACCTACGATATGGAAAGCAACTCTCCAACCAGGTATGCCCATGAAGGTTAGTGGAGCTATTAAGACAGAGCATAGCCCCCCTAGGATCGAACCGATGTTTGCTGTTAGTTGTAACCATCCAAATGCAGTGCCACGGTTGGCATCATCAGTTGAGTCAGCAACAAGAGATTGAATAGCTGGAGCCACTAGAGCAAGACCAATTCCATTCAGAGCTCTAGACACTGCCACCTGCTCGATCAGAAATGTCACAAGAGGTTATGCATCTCACTAAACCAAACCATAAACCCAAAAAACCTTAATTGTGGAAAAAGCACAGAACCTGGAAAAAAGTGGAAGAGAAGGCAACAAGGAAAGTAGCAGCGGACCAGAGAAATGCACCGAGAGCTATAACGTGAGCTCGGTTATGTCTAATGGCCATGTAAACAGCCAAGGGATAACAAACGGCTTGAACCATGGATCGCAGCAATGTCAACGACCCGAGTCCGGTTGGATCAGTGTGGAGAGCCAAACCGACCTCTTTGTATACACCTGGAAGCAGAGATTCGTCGGCTCTCTCCATTATTCCAGCTAGATTAATCAGAATCAGCGTCACCGTCTCCGCCTTCATCTTTCCTGATTATAAACAAAAAACCTGAACTTTTGGGTTTTTGATGGGTTTCGATCGGATTTTTGTTTTCTTTGAGTCAATTTCGTAAAAAAATTGGGATGCGAATCATCAATGTTTACGGTGAGGACGTGTCAGCTTATTACATACGTGGTCGCTACGGTGGCGCGTGAGAATTGTCAAAGAAGGCGATGACTTTTCCCGGTGATCCCGAAATGGGTCCCACTGCTGTCGTGTTTACGCTTATTACTGTTTTCTAGTACACGACTACAAGTTATGGGCTTTAAGCCCATATTTTCATAAGTGATAGATAAAAACCAAAAATATTCTTTTTAGGCCCATATTCGGTAATGGTTTTGGTTAAACACTAATGTTAGCTAATAGTGATGATCTGATGATAAAATATAACTACAAAAGCTAAAAACACATTAATAGAAATGACTACTACTAATCTATGTTCCTCACGAGTCAAATTGTTGAGTTTTTTCTTTAAAACATCTACTTGCTAGTGTTGTGGGGAAAAGAAAAACAATTTCTCGACCAACAGAGTGTAATTGTAACTTTGTAAGTTTGCAACACTCAGTTCAATACAGTATACTTGGCTTGGGGGTTAATCATGGGCTAATGTGGACCCTGAATCGCATAATTGATTATTTTTCGGTAAGGACCGTACATGGGCCTAGTCTACCACTTAGAGCATCTTTACTCGAGTAACCCCCTAATCGTTCCTCAAAAAATAAAAATAAATTAACTTTTTTACAAATTATTATTATTTATTTATCTTTTAAATCTGCTCCACTAAACAGATGACACCTGTTTTGTTTGTTGAGAGTATCGGTTCTCAGATTACTCTGCCAAGGAACGTTTCTCTCTTTTATCCTCTTCTCTCTCTTCTTTTTATTATTTTTTAATAAGAGTATCGATAAAAGAACTGCCAGTAATGATGGTCTTACTGCTGTTTGAACAAATCTTATATTCCAAGTTCCAGCCACTGATGATATTCGTGTTATAAGCAACGAACGGCCCGTGTTTAGTAAAAGAGTTTATACAAAAGCTAAAACCCTAAGTGAAGATATATCCAAAAATAGCAAGTCTTCTTCTTTTATTTCTTTTTCCCTTCTAAGCCAAGTATATATATATATGGTAGTCCCAATGTGCCTTTGGATCATGTGCCTATACATTTCTCCCTCTTATCAATTATTTTTTTTTCTTTTTTCTTTAATTGCTTTTATATTTGGATATTCATTTCGTTTTTAATTAGCTTCTTCAATGCATGTATGAGTAAGAAATTATATTCAATTAAACTTATTTTGGCAAATTATGATATAATTTCTTCTTCAAAGATCTTTAACAAAACAAAATTATATGAGAAAATGATGGCCTTTCTGCATATTTAATCTTTAACCCAAAGCCACCTTTATATTTTTCATATATTATTTTCCGTTTACAACGTCCACACGCCATAGATTCAATCATATTGTTTGCCATCTTTAACATTATATGACTATGATTTGGTGGTAATTTAGTGTTCAAAATCCATGCTACGAAGAAAAAACCAACTGTAATGGTTCTTTTTACATGCATATAATGAATTATACAATGAACACTATCATACAAGCATGATGACTTCAAGTATTTAATATATCGCAATCATTATATCACCTACAGTAGAACCTCTATAAATTAATATTCGATAAATTAATAACCTCTATAAATTAATAAATTTTTTTGGTCCCAAGTTGGGACTAGTGTAATTTTGGATACTATTTGATAAAATAATAAATAAACAATTTTTTTGAAAATCTCATATAAAAATATGGTCCATCAATATCATATATTAATAATCAAATAAACTAGTATATATATATATCTAAGAAATATATATATATATATATATATATATAAGAAAATCTAGTGAAATATGAATCTATTGTTATTTGTTTGTTCTTGAATTTGCATTCTTGTTGGAGAGCATCTCTAATCTTTCTGATTGCATCAAAAATTTCTGGTGTTGTGTTCTCAAATCGCATCTAAAAATTATAGAGAGTTCTTGACGCGATAATTGCTTCCTTACGTGTAACTGGTTCTAAAGGTACCGTCATATCTTCTTCAACTATATCATCACCTTGAAAAATAGTAATAGCAATTTCTTCTAAACTCTGAATTTCTGATAAAAAAATTCTCTTTATAAATTAATATTTTATTAATTTATCGATAAATTTAAACTTCTATAAATTAATAAAATTTCATAGTCCCGACCTTATTAATTTATAGAGGTTCTACTGTATTTTCTCTTTAGTTTCGTTTCGTAGTGTATTTCTTAGAAAAGAAAGTATATGTATTCTTTAATTATATCAAATTTTTGTACTCATGGGGATTGCATACAAAAGAATGTATGCACTTTGAGTATAGTAGAGGTTTATCGAGTGACTTTATTAAATACATATTCCTTTAGGTATATATATTCTATATCAATCCTCTTTTTTTGGTCTTTATTTAATGCATATATACTCCAAAAAAATTGAATCAATATGTATCATATGTGAATAAAATAGAGAAAAAAAATAGAACATAGTTGAATACATTCAAGAACGATACACTAGTATTAAAGATGCATATCTAGAGAAATTGACTACCTTTACTTATTTGTGAAACAAGCAGTTTTTTATTATATTGATCGTTAACTTATTATTTTTTTGTAGCGGAATTTAAATCAATACTGTTTTGTTGTTGGATAAAGCTTTTATATGTGAAGACTAGTCGTATATGGTCCATATACAGCCACATTATGATGAATAGTATGTTGGAAGTATGTTTGCGTTCTTAGAGGAAAGAAATCTTGAAACAAGAAGACTACTATTCGATTATAATCGTTGGTTTTTGACTACTTTTGTTGTTTTTGATGATTTCTTTTTTGAAAAAGATAGATTTAAGAGAATCTATTTACGTGGCTAGTTTTGGGTTCATTATAACTTTGGTCATAGCTTTAATTATCCGTCTTCCCCTCTTCTTTAATTTTTTTTGCTAGCACGAGTTTTCTAAGTTGTCGGCAGGCAAATATAAGCACGTTCATTCCATGATTTAGAACAAAAACGAAAACTACGCTTATCATTCCAATTTGCTGAAAACATCTATCATTGATTGATAGGTCATGAACTAGATTTTGAATCTGTTAAAAACTGTCATAGTCAAATAATCGTATCAAATATCTAAGCATAAGCACTATGTAGATGAGCCTTTTGATTTTTTTTGGCTCTGGCTTCTCTTCAGTACGAATTTTTAGTGAAATCTATTAAAGAAAGATTTGGAGGCATACGTGTAGGTGGGAGGACAAAAAAATGAAAAAGTAGTCAAAGCCAAATCAAACATACAACAACAGACAAAGAAGGAAGCCGTATGAGACAGAAGGTCCCCAACAAAGCCGGCACCGACGGCTCGCACGAACGAACAAGCTCTTTTGACAGTGTATGAACACAATAAATTCTGTTTATCTCAACTAGAAAAATGTATACATATCAAAATGAGTTATCACTTTAACGAACGTACAAGTCGCAAGTTAAAGAAAAAAGGTTTCTGTTTAATATAAGTTAATGGTTTAAGCGTAATTTCAGCAGAATCTGTTCATGATAATAATTTGGTGGTTAGTATCAATCCATTATGGATGCTTTGGCGTTTAAGGGGATAGACTTAAATATTCCAATACTTAACTTTAATAAAGCACTACTATCAAGCATTGACCCGTTGGTTCTTAACTTTTTTTGTTAGTGTACCACAGGCTAATGCCATTATCATAAGTTGGTAAAAAGAGAAAAATCTTACTTCCATCCATATCACAAAATCATTATAAAACAAAAATTTCAGTCAAAATCACATCTTATAACACGAAATAAGCGTTGAATATATCACTTGTCACATTCGTACCATACTAGCTAAATGTTAAACATTTGATTGGTAATTTAATATATATGTTTTACAAATCATCGTAGGATACTTACATCAATTGGAGTCATCATTGGATCCATATGTTTAAATACAATTTTGATGTTTACCTAAAATTGCTGTTGCTAAGAATCTAAGATTAGTTGTAATAAAAAAAAGTTTGAAATTAGAAATATGAGATAGAATTATTCAAAACAAACAACCACAAAACTATATAAATTATAGGGCACAACAACTACTAACAGAATTGCTTAGTTTATTATGAATCTATTGCTAGTGCTCGTAACTAATTGTCCAACTAAAGGTTTTGAGTTTTGTGCTCTATGACTATGATGATAATTGTCTATGTGAAAAAGTTCCGTGTTCCTGGTAGTATTAATCATGACCGTAAATGTCTGAAATAATGATACTAACAACAAATATTAATATTTCGCTAGGGTCCAAAGATACATTTGAACAAACTATTTGCATTTTTCGTCTTTATTAATTAAGACAATAAAACAATCAAACGATAGGGTCAGCCGATTCATATATAATTATTTCAATAACAGGAATGTTTTAACGAATCGACCCCATTAAATCAAATAAGATCTTAATTTTGGATTTTTAGAAAACGAAAGCAAGATTTTTGTGTTACAGCAAAAGGCAGACAAATCAAAAAGTTGGTTTCTTGGAAAGTACTCCACTGTAACTCTTTTCTTAGACTTATATATATAATACATAAACACCTTTCACCTTCAACTAGAAAAGAAGAAGAAAAAAAAAACTCTTACTCCTCTGTTTCATCGAACTCTTCACATTGCTTCTTTATCTTCTTCAAAGCTTCCAACTTTTTTTTGTTTCTTTCTTAAAAATGGCGAAACTGAAGAAGTTATCCACAGGTCAAAAAATGGGTTGTGAGAGTGTCCTTGGATGTATTTTCCAAAGCTGGAGCCCTAGCCGGAGAAAACCCTCTTTACCGGAAAAAGATCACAGGGTAAAAGATAACTTGCTTGCCAAGTCAACATCCACCATTACAGACCCTAAAATCCTCCCTAGAGTGTCCACCGATACTTCTTCTCAACCAAAGAAATCTGATTCCCAGAAACCCCAACAAAAGCCAAATTCCGACGAGAGCCACCCGAGGAAATCATCAGATTCCGCAAGAAAATCATCAGATTCCGCAAAGAAATCGATTTCATCGGGCTCGTCAAGAACAGAGAGCAAGAGATTCTCTCTTAACGGCGTCATGGGAAACATCATCGTGAAACCACAGCCCGCCGTTAAACCTGACGTCTCGCAGACGAAAAGCCGGTGGGAGGGCAAGCCTGTAAATTACAGACTCGATCCAGAGGCTCTCAAGAGAATGGGAAACGAAGAGTATTGTCGTGGGAGGTTTGCACAAGCTCTTGTGTTTTACGAGAGAGCCATCTCAGCTGACCCCAAAACGCCGACGTATTGGTGTAACAAATCAGCCGCTTTGATCAGTCTCGGTCGTCTTCTTGAAGCTTCTGATGCTTGTGAAGAAGCTTTAAGACTAAACCCAACCTATGAGAGAGCCCATCAGAGACTCGCTTCCCTCCAACTCAGGTAGAGTCTTCACATTTTTTCTATAATTAGTTCCTGTAAGTTTCTGATTATTACTCTGTGGTACCATATACTTATTAAGTATAAAATTGCACCCTGGATTTTGATTTTTTTTTATGACCAGATTGGGTGAGGTTGAAAAAGCTTTGTGTCATTATAACGAAGCTGGAAAATATACAGAGACAAAACATATAGAACAAGTTGAAGATGTTATAAAATGCTTAAAGAGATGCGATGAAGCTCGAAGATCAAAGGAATGGAATGTTGCGTTGAAAGAGACTCTTTTTGCGATATCATATGGAGCCGATTCTTCTCCTCGGGTTAGCTTTCATTTCTTGTTCTTGTGTTATTTCTTGTGTTAATAAAGAGCCAAATATAGTATGTTTATGTTCTGTTTAATCGGCCAATTGTGTCGGTTTAGCTAACCGGGTATAATAAAAGTGACTAATTAAATCCATAATCCTCAATCTCTTCAAGGTCTATGCGCTACAAACCGAGGCTTTGTTGCATCTTCAGCGACATGAGGAAGCGTACAGCGTGTACCAGAAAGGAACAAAACGCTTCGAGATCGATAGTTTCATAAAGATTTTTGGTCTTTCCATCACTTCTTACCTCTTAATGGTCGGAGCTCAGGTATACATTGCAGTAGGAAGGTCAGTATTTTAGTACCATCACCTCCTTATTGTCGGAGCTCAGGGCTAAATGGGATGTAAAATCTTGCCGGCTTTTAACTTGTAAAATGTGAGGAGTACTTACTCATGTCTTGCTTTTCTTTCAATGACAGATTTGAAGATGCAGTAACCGCGTCAAGGCAAGCGGCTCGACTGGATCCAAGCAGCGAAGAAGTAAACGTGGTAGCTAAAACAGCAAGAGCGGTTGCTTCAGCGAGACTGAGCGGAAACTTGCTTTTCAACGCGTCAAAATTCGAAGGGGCTTGCGTGGTTTACACGGAAGGACTCGAGAAAGATCCCTATAATGCCCTCTTGCTATGTAACAGAGCTGCCTCAAGATTCAAGCTTGGTCTGTTCGAGAAAGCCATTGAAGATTGCACATTGGCTCTCAGTCTCCAGCCCTCCTACAGAAAGGCGAGACGGCGCAGGGCTGATTCTTATGCCAAGGTATTTAAAAGCTCAATTTAACCGGTCCAAACCGATTTTGAAATGACATTTGCATTTTTATTGGTTTGATGTAATTTTGTATTTGTGATGAATGTTTGAATTGGATTTAACCTCAGCCAAGGCTCTTCTAGTCTCTTCATCTCCAGGTGTCTCCATCAACAACAACTCATATTCTTGAATCGCGTGTTGCCATTTCTCCAACTACATATCCGGTTTAGGAAGCAGACCGGCAGAAATGTCCAGTTTAAAGGAATCGGCTCGGATTTAGTTGTGGTTAATTGAAATGGGAGATAAATTGGCTAAGCCAAAATTTGTAGAGTTTTAAGAGATTTTTAAATGATTTTGTTGTGTTTGCGTGTTTGTTTGCCTCTTTTGGGTTTTTGCTAATCTCAAAATTTTCTCATTTCAGGAGATTTTTAAGAAAGTTTGTTTTTACCAATCAAAATTTTGTATCAATTGGTCAAGACTAACACAAAATTACATCATAAGGGAAAAAGTCTTGTGATTTCTCTAATATATTTTCATAAACCCATTATTAAAGCTTTGAATTTTGTGATTTTTGAGACCTCTGTTCATAGATTTGTCTTATGTCAATACTCAATAGCCTTGTCTCGAGAACTTATCGATATGTGGGCATAGTTGAAACTTAAAAGGGGTTTATTCGAAACTTATGTGTGATCTAGTGATTTGGAACCAAACAGGTGTAAATAATTAAAGTGATCAAAAATTAGACTAGCCATCAAATAGATTAACTAGGGTATGAAACTTTGATTTATTTTTACTATTAGTTAAAATTTGCAGAAACATGTTATAAAATTGTAACACAATAACATATACAAAGTTGTTTGCCTAATTGTTAGCAAAAGGTGGTCAGCGAATTGAAAAAAAGAACATGGAAGAAACTTTGTTCATGGACATTTGACAATGATTGTAGGTTCGTTTGTAGTGACCATAGTGATCATACCTGATAGTGAGTGTTGTGCTTCTCTATAGCATTTAGAGAACTCAGACAAAGTTGGCTGATGTGGCTTATTCGTTTGATGTTATTGTCAGGATGAAGAGAAGAGAGCTAACTTGCTTGTTATTGCTTGCCGTGTTCAAAGTATATATATAACCTTCAATTTGGTTCTATTTATATTAGGATTGAACTCGTGACATAGCAAGCAAGTTGAAATGTTTGTTTTCCTTTGATTTTTTATTATATTAAACTCCTCGATGGTTTACAAAAAGAACGTATTATCAAGGGAAACATATAATACAATAAAATGATATATTAAGCAACTTCGTGTAACATATAAAAGCCTGTACATATTTGCATTACATTACAAACGTTGTGATGAAACACACGAAACAAAGAAGGTAAACAAACAAAAAAACCTTTTGAGATACAAAACAGAGGAACCATGGAAACTCAAGAAACCAAAAAAAAAAAAAAAACAGTATCAAAACTAATTAACAGATAATCAAAAATGATAGGATTATAAAAAACGCTTAATTAGATTTTAAAATACGATGATTAATGATGAGTAACGGTGGATACGTAAAAAAAATCAGCTTTTCCAGCTTCGACTCCGAGACAGAGGATCCTGAATCCCGCCGACAACCCAAGTTTCCTTAGCGATGTCTGAAGAGAGTCTGTAAAACTCAGTATCGTATCTCATCAACACCAGTTCCATCTTCTCTTCCTCCATTAGTGATCTCAAATCCTTCTTCGTCTTCTTCGTATTCATTTCTTTATCCTCTGTTTCTTCTTCTTCTTCTTCTTCTTCTTCTTCTCTGTTATCTTGCTCTGTTTTTGCTTTCATTCTCTCTTCTAACCAACTCTTCGCTGGAGCTGATCTACACCGCATCAGCAACAGCGCGTTTGGCGGCGGAACCGCCGGTTCTGCGTCTGAGTTTTCAAGATCGCGTTTCTTCTCATCACCATCTACGGCGTCACACTTGTTGTTCTTGTCGTCGTCGTTGTTGCTCTGTTCCTCTTGTAAAACCATAAACCATTTGGAGAAAACATTCTTTGAGTTCTCTTCTTCTTGTTCTCCTTCTTCTTCCTCATCTTCATCATCATCTTCGTCTTCTTCGTCGTCGCTTGTGACATCAGCATGTCGGAAATCACCAAAACACCTGAAGTCGAATCTGATGTTTCTGAGACAAGTCAAGAAACCCATCACATCTTTCTTCAACCCTAAAAACTTGCTTTGCGATCTACTATCATGTATCCTCTCGATCTCTTCCATCACCGATTGCCAATTCTTTCCTTTTCCTCCGCCGCATTTGCTCGGCCGGACTTTGATCTGACCGGCGCAAGTGACTTTAGGCGATGTAGGTTCAGCTATTTCGTTGCCTCCCATATTCTTACTGCTCGCTTGTTTAGCCCACAAAGCAGGACTCCCATGTCCTCCTCCTCCACCGCCGCCGGAGAGTTTACTTAGCTGGCGACGGTGGTGGGGACGACGGTTAGTGGAGGAGTCGGAAGGACGAGATGGGCTACAAATGGGCTTAGGAGTAAGAGCTAGGTGGGCTCTGGAAGGGAAACAAACCAACAAATCTGCAGAGTAACCAGAAGAAGAAGATCCTCTGTTTCCATTGCTTCCTTTGATCATACCTTTTCTTTTGCTTTTGTTTTTCTTTGGGTTTGTTTTTTTGGATCGATCTCTTTCTTAATGGGAAGGGTTCAGCTTTTTATGTCTGGATTTATAAAATTATTCTTCTTTTTTTCTTTATAAAAATTTTCTTGTTAGGCTTTGATATTCCTGTGTTGTGACAGCTTTACATGCTTTTTGCTTTTGCGGGGGAAAAAAAAAACTTTCTTTTTCACTTAAACCCTTTTTCAAAAAGTGAAAAAAAATCGGTGGTGCACCTTCGCCAAATTGTCTTCGTAAAAATGTAATTGATGGATAAATATGGAGAAGAAGAAGAAGAAGAAGTGATGGGGTCAAAGGAGTGAAGTGGGTTCATTACAACTTTATTCAATCGTAATTCGTAAACAAGAAGCTTCTTGACTGAATCATTCACTTTCAGTGGTCGTCACCACTTTTTGTTCTTGTTTTTGAATAGATTCATCATTCATGTATAAGTTATTCAGTTTTCATTTTGAGATTTATATATAAGCCAATACCAAATTTCAAAGTGTATGCGGTGAGTGTATGCAATACTAAATACTTACTAGTTACTGTACTAAATGTGAAACCCATATCGTCGTCAGTATAGAACTCGTGTTTAATAGAAGTTAGTCTAGATTTCATCTCTATGAACTCGATTAACAAAAAATAAATGCATTGGTTATAGTTCTTACATCTATCGATAAGCTATCCACAATCATATTTAAAAGGTTTGGTGATTTTTTATAATTCATTCATATTATTTTTTTTAAAGTATATTATAACATGTGAATGTGACAAGGGTGATGATGGGTTATAGTCGAATTGCTCAATAGATTAAAGTTGGAAAGGTTTCGTGGGCTTTACTTTTGCAAATTCAATATAAACTGATAATATTATTATATATGATAGAAAAAGAAAGACAATTGTATAAAGAAGAATAAAAAAGGAAAAGATTGGAAGGGCACGAGGCTTGTTTCTTAATCCAATGCTATTGATCACAAGCTGTGTGGTCACATTTCCCTTTCTTGTTGTTATCTTCAACCATACAATCATCAATTTTCAATTGCTATCTTACGATTTAACTACCTTCTAACTATATTTCCAAACTATATAGCTAGTACCAAATGACAACGATATTCAGGAGTGCAAAACGATCTAGGGATGTTAATGATGTGATGATCACGTACTGAAATAGTGTATGGTGAGGTTATTGTGTGACATGAGGCATGAATTGTTTGATATGATTGTTTTGCTAAATCGAAAAGCATCATTGCGGATTTCTGAAAACTAACCAAACAAAAAGTTGTGGTTTCCACTCAAACAGTTTTGTTGCTCTACTATTCTACAGTTTATTATCACAATGGTTATGGACATTATGGTAATAAAACTTGAACTCAACATTAAGTAAACTTGGTGACGTCGCAGTGAACTAGTTTCTTTAATCATCCAATACATTTGTTGCATGATTTAGACAAGTTTCAATTCTTGAATAAGAGGTTTTCCCTTTATGCTAGCTGGTCTTGTTCTTCTTTACCTTTGGCAAACAGAAAACGAGAAAATGATTTTCTAACACAATATTTTGATTTAATGCCATGCTTCTCACACAATATATTGCTTCCTTAGCTTAACTGAATTTTCACATGTACAGTTGCGTTTCTTTGGTTAAGATATAGCTCTCGTTCGTTCCAGCAATTTTCATGAAACTCTTGCTTTAACCGTTAATTCCCATTTTAATTAAAACATGTATAACATGGACGTTTTGGATCTTTGGTGAGAGAAATAATGAGTAAAACTCAAACTAGTATTACAAATTTTTGTAACTGGCTTTACTTTTTTTACATTCCTTTTTAGTTACACAACAGCTTTATCTGGGCAAAAATCTGAAATTCGATTTTTTTCACGCTAATTCACGTGATATGGGTAAATAAGCATATATATACTCGATTTCCGGTTCCGGCTTTCACTCTAAATAAGCTAAATTTAACCTTTGGCGCTAATTGCGTCAGTTGTACAGAGAACTGTTGGAATGATATATATGCTCTCCAAGAAATAATTCAATACAAAGAAACTAGCAGACCCCAAAATCAAATTAAAGGATGAAAAAAAAAAGTTAGGTATTATATGTTTAATCATTTGACAAAAAAAAAAGGGTATGTTTTATCATGATAAGTTTGCATCAACATTGAGGTAGGCCTTTAGCACTAGCAAAATACTTTTAAAAATAGATTATTGAAATGGAAGATATCATTTTTATAATCAATATTCATAAAGCTAAAATTATGTAGATTGAAGATACTGTTTGATTTAGTTGTACCCCAATCCTTGTGAATGAGAGCGACAATGTTGAGAAATCATGTGGGTAGGCCTTTCTTAAGACTCTCACTCGAAAAAAAGTTAGGCAAATTACATTTTACGCTTTTTTCCACAAATCTAATAAGTCTTTTTTTTCTTTGTCAAAATCACAATGCATAATTGAGGGAAACTCTCTATATATGATAATAATAATATGTGACAAAAGTAAAGCCTGATAAGTATGAAGTATGAAAATTGTATTGCCTAAAACTTTAAACTTGCAATCAAAGTTATGGATTGAAGCATCATTCACATCTATAGGCTAATCAAGTTTACATATATGTGAGATATTCTGTTTTATTAGTCTTTATTTGATTATAAAGCACAAATATTTGTCATTGAAATGTATAGCAAGGACCACATATCTTTTGTTTGGTAATATGGTTTAATAATTTCTCCGCACTCTATAGCCTTTTTGCAAATGTATAATAATGTAAAGGAACATGTTAGTGACCTAATCAATATAACATCCTTTTTTTATCATGATATGAGATGATCATGATACCACTCAATGGAATACTAACAATGTGTTCATAATGATATCAGATCAATTAATATATAAGATTTTTATGTGCTCAAGAAAGAGACATTGAAAAAGTCGAACTAGAAGAAGAAGAGCTCATAAACTGAAAGTTGAAAGAGGGTTTAGTTTTCTCCTGTGATTGTGAAGAGCGGGCCTTGATGGGCTTCAAACTGGATCCGATAGGCTTGAACTTGCAATTTGCGTAATTATATAATAAATGCCTTTATTCCATGTTATATCCACCACATGAACATAGGCAATCACAAAAATTAATGTCAGATTTCGAAAGTAATTGCTATTGAATAAAAATAGCTGTAATTTTTTCTTAACATATTCATTAGATATGGGTGAGATCACTGAAGATACTTTGACAGCATTTTTTATATAAACTATTGCTATTAATTAATTCGTTCGAATCATATCAGTAATATTATATTAGATGCTGCCACGCAATTAATGTTGGTAATCATATCATATTAGAGGAATAATAATTCAGATTTGATGTCATTTGACCAAAGTCGTACGCCAATAGTACAATCGGCTTTGTACGACTCGAATTTTTATATACAAAAGAAAAAAGGCCGAACAAATGACAGCCCAAAAAAAGCCCATTTGGCCTTTTAAAAAAGTCAAATTTTTAGAAAGAATTCATCTCTAACACATTCCTCCTACGCTTGAGCAACGCCGTAACGGCTTCCCCGTACATACAATCGCCGCCATCTCCGGCGAAAGCCTCCGTTACCAGCTCAGCGTCATTATCATCGGAAGCTAAACCAGTCGGCCTTACGACCACAAGCGTCGCGGCTTCGAGACAAATCCCGCTCTTCAGCATCAGCGACGGCGCGTGTCTCATACTCATCCTCACGCTAGGAACCACGGTGCGTTCCCCCACGCGCTCAATTCCTTTATCATCCTCACGCGCCTCCGTCTCTCTGTATTCTTTCATCCCCGCAGCGTCCATCACCACCGTACCTTCACCTTCTCTGTCACGCACAGTCAATTTCTCCATGTCCTTGTGATCTTTCACCAAATCTCTCATCAGGTAATGGCGCGTCGAAGCCGCCATCAACGCGCTGATGGTCCACACCACGCGCGTTTTCAACCCACAGACGAACTCAGAATCAGACTCCACAGCACCGTCGACGACGGCGGCGGTAGTTGCTGGAGTAGTATTAACCGTGGCGGAACGGAAAGCAACGATGACGCAGCTCTTGAGTGTTTTCCCGAACTCAGCCTTCCACTTAACGGCGGCGCCTTTCTCTAGCTTGACATCGCCGCCGTATAACTCCACCTCCAGGTTCCGGATCCGTTCAAACCCGACGAGAATCTGAGCCGGAGTTTTCGGAGATCGGGTTAGGATCTCGGCCGGGTCAGCTGGCTTGGGGAAGATAGGGAGGAAGCCGTGAATTGATTTGAACAGAGATCGGAAAAAGCCAGCGATCGGGGAATAGATCTCGGGGTCAGAATCGGTGGTTCCGAGGATCTGATCGAGTTGGAGAAGGAGCGAGTCGGACTGAGTGGCTAACGAGTTGAATCGTTTAGAAACAGAACGGCACCGTATCAACGTTTTGACGTCACCGACTTTATTTAAAATGTCGATGACCACAGGATCTGGAATCGCATCAAAAGCGTCCATGCTGATTTGACTAAAATACCCTTTTAAAACCTTTCGGGATTGGTTAGAGAGAGACTCACTTTTGTTTCTGTGTTCTGTAATGAGTTGTGTGTGTAGGAGAGGAGAGTTATGTATAAATAAGGGAAATGGGGTAAGGGAGATATAATGATTATTTTAATCTCCGGCATGTAGGGTCATTATTGCCGTCGGTATAATGATAGTTAAATTAATAAAGAATAATAAGTACGGCTTTTTGCAAATTTTTTAATTGGTCTTTGATAATTAAATAGGAGACATCAACGATTGAGATGCTCTCCTATCCGGCGACACCGTCCTGAATCAACGGTCCAGTCTTGCTTTAACTTTTCTATCAAAATCATCACGGTCCATACCGGGGGAGAAATCATAATTGATCATTTGGATGGATACCATAGCTTTAAATAAACTTTTTTGAAAATTTTCGTGAAACTATTGTTATTATGACTGATGAATAATTCAATAATACCTATACCATGATAGTGAATCTGAAAAGAGAGTAAATGGTGTTAACTTTTCTAGCTATTAGAACTACTCCAACAAGGCAGACCGGAAACATCAATTATAGTGCAAAAGCACTCCAATCCAATGTGTAATAAACACTATCCTATTTTTTTTAGTGTTTTGTGAACAGTGTTGCATTATATTTGGTGTAACACTATTCATAAAACACTAAAAAAAAATTATTTTATTTGTATTTTTAATTTAAATATATATTTAACCTATTGTTTATCCATTGAAAGCCAAATATATCATCAATATTATTAAAATTATTTTATTACAATTAATCATATGAACTATTAACTATATTTGATATAATATAAAATAATTAATTTAGACAAAATTTTAAAATAAATACCAAACTGATTAAAATTAATAATTTATAATAAAGTTTAATAAACTAGTGGAAACATAATATTATAAAAATAAAACATACAAAAAATTAATGCTTATTAAAAATATTTAATCTTAAATTGAATAATATAATAATCAAAAGTTTTGTTTTTAATGTGAAATTTAGTGTTGTGGTTGGAGATGAAAAAAAATTTGGGACACCAAAACACTAAATTTGGTGTCAAAGTGTTTTATGGTTGGAGTTGCTCAGGTCTAAAATATTGTTTTCTAGTAGTGCGAATATAAACGACTTTAAACTCGAAAGTCTATCTCCTCAAATAAATATGTTAATAAACTACGTATGATTTATATTTGGTTCAGTGTCGACGAACAATGCCAAATTTTAGTTCGAACAGCCTTTGTAAATTGAGTTGTTCATTTCCAAAGACTTTTGACAAAACAAAAAAAGTTTCACAATAACTAAATTTTGTCTTTGGTTCGCATTTACATGTAGAAAATAAGTTCACCAAAAAAAAAACCATTTTGTGTGTTGTAGAATATATTTGAAAACTGCAAATGTAAACATCTCATATCTACGTTAAATATATGAACAACCAATCAAAACCTTCTTTTACAACACCCGTGGTGGTTCACGGTCACGGGGAATCATCAGCAGCCTTGGTACGCTCCCGTTGCATTTGTACGGAAAGTTGTACTGCTCCACAAGCCAACCCTGTAAGGCGGCACCCTCTCTCTCTCCGCTTTAGCATTGATGGATCATATCATGGTGTTAACATAAGGGAACATAGAAGAAACACTGTATTGTCTTGTTTTAGTCTCCTCGTCGATGACTTATTAGGTGAAAAATATATTTAAACATTCACTAAACCGAATTCTGAAGACTTTTTAAGACATTACGATTATATATGTCTAGGTTCATCATGACCTTATTGGTTTGAGGCAACGATTTTTTTTTTTAAATGTATAATTAGTGTTCTCTATGTTACAGTTACTTAATCCATTTATATACTTACTATATTATTTCAATATGTAAAGCTCGAGTGATGATGAGGTTAAAGTTGGGACAGGTTGTATTAATGCACTTTTTGTCTTCTGAAATAATGCATGGATTTGGGAGTTGTTGTGGCGGATCTTGTCACACGTCCTTCTATGGAGATCCATACATCATATGCATGATCTAGTGGCTGAGTAGAAAATGTCTTACTCACGAGAGTAATGACTCTCGACAATAATTTAGACTGGTCTTGAATCAGTTATGGCAATTCAGTTAATATGACAACAACGTCCTAATAGAGGTAGCCCTGGGCATAGCATATTATCCAAACCTGAACCTGACTCGAAGTAGGTGGTTCGGCTCAGGTTTAGGTTGTGTGTAAAACCCGATCAGGTTCAGTACCTCTGAGGTTCGGATACCCGATCAGGTTCCAGTAATATCCGAACCCGAAATAAAACCCGAACTAATCCGAATTAAATGTAAAAATGCATCTACGGGGTGCATATTAAACCATTTTGCCAACTTAGTTTTTTTGTTATAATGTGAAACGTTAAATATATATATATAGGTGTGTTCTGAAATTTATATAAAAAAAAATATTTTTTTAGTTCATGATTTGTTTGAGTTCGGGTATAATCCGAACCCGACCCGAAAGTACAAAAAACTTGAACGGGTTCTATATGCTTAAACCCGAAAATCCGAACCCGAATGCCCAGGGCTAAATAGAAGTATATAAAAGTATGATGCTCGCATAGAGATTTCAATTTAAGAAAACATTTAACGTTGCTAATTTAGATTACACTCCCTTTGTTCAAATTATTGATATATTATTAACTCCTCTTGACGATGCAATACTAAATTGAGGCATAAATGTACGTGTGTTCTCTTCAGATCCAATACTACTTACGAGCTTGTTTGGCTAATTCATTTGATGACACCAAAGTATAAACCATTTAGGATCAAAGTATAATTAAAAAAAAAAGTATAATTTTAATTCACATTTTGTATTTGAAAGAGAGTCAATGCTGTTACTTTGTTAGTAAAAGGGAATCAAATGAGAAAATATTTATTGGCACGGAAAAAATGACATCTTTCAAAAAGTTTACGCGATTGCCAAAAACACATCTTTCTTGGAGAAGATAACATAAGGTACGGGTTCAATTTCCAACTTTTATTTTTTGTCTCTTTTTTTCTTTTTTTTTTTTGCCTATTTTGTCTTTGTTGATTTATTGTCTGTCACAGGCAACTTGACTCTTTCTTCCACATTATTTACGTCATTGAATCATTATTTGTTAATCTTTGTGACCACTTAAAAAAACTGAAATTTATGTATATTTAATTATGCATTCGTCCATGCTTTGCTCGAAGACAACTATAAGAGAGTGAACCTGTGGAATATAAATCCAAAGATTCTTTCAACGAGAGAGAATAATCCATCGAATTTTAAATTAGAAGTTTGGGTTAAAATTAAAATTTTATTATGTTATATTTTTTTTAATAAAGCCTAACTCAATTTCGAAAGCTAGATGATTAATTCATACTATATATATTGTCCAAAGATTTTGTTTTCTTCTGATATGGGACTATAACACATTTCTCGCACGTTCAGGATTAGACATCTGAATCATGAAATTTGTGAGACTGGACATCCATAGGTGATAACCTACTTTCTAGAAGTTTATACCTAGATTTTTATACTATATTATTAGCTCAAAAGAATTCCCTTACATTATATATATTGCCTAAAAAATTGTTTTTTCGGATGTGGGACTCTAATAATATTATAAAAATTACAATATTGTGTTTATATACTACCTATCTTTTATTTATTTTGATTTTGTCTTATAATAGGACAAAAGCTACTGCTACTGTTATCTTTCTCCTTAAAATTATATCCAATTCACTTGATAAACAGTTCCCCTAAAATAAAATTAAAAAGTGTTCTTCAATTACGGTATTTTAAAGTACTATGCCGAATTGCTGAAATTAATAATTTAGAGACAGTGGATATGGCTTATTCTAATTTAAATCTGGGGGACAAGTGGACAACTCAGCCGTGACGGAGACTAAACAATAGATATTAAAAGATCTTAATCATTGGCTTAATGTGTATCATTATTAGGTTTTTTCTATTCGAAATTCACAGCTAAGCTAAACTAACTAAAAATAAAATCGCCAGTTGGAATATTGGTTTAGTTAAGCTCCGCCTCTGATTATAATTATATAAGATAAATTTGATGATAAAAAAAGAAGAAGAGAAATACAGCAATAGTTTAGGCTTTGGAATTGGACTTTGAAGTATATCTAATGGAAATTTGGAACTGGGATTCGTATTTATTATATCATATGTATAAGAAAACGGTATGTTTTAGTTTTGAAATTATTAACCACATTTGAGGTCCTTCACTCACTTAAGGACAAGGAATTAATTGAAAAAAAATTAATAATATTAAATTATTAATATAAGTTTTTAAAAATTATGCCCTAATGCAGCAGATCAAAAATTATTAGGGCTAATGTTAATTAGCACAACACTTGGTCTGGGTCCTAATTGTTTCCGCAATTAATAATACTCTTTTGGGTTCCCAAATTTTTGAACTCTAAGGCCCATTATTGTACAGTAAATTTCTATATTCGAATATGAACAACTCGTTTCATAGCTGCTCTGTATAGCATTTATTGGGCCCATAAGATTTTAATCAAGGCCTGTTAATTAAAATTTAAGGCTTTGTATTGTAGTAAGTCAGTCGTAAGATGTGTCTTATTATTATACTTGGTTTTGATACAAATCCCAATATAAGAAATACAACAATTTATGAAAATAAACTATAGAAAAGATGGAACGAGTACTTTTTTGTGTGTGGTTACACTCAACTTGCAGTGATATTTAAATGAAACTTTTTAAATATTCGTTAGTCCATTAACCCTTTTTACTTTAAATTGTTAGTTGGAACCTAAGAACAAAAATAGAGTACTAGTATAACAATAACCAGTAGTATCATTGATCCGATCTAAGCAACTAACCCTATAACTCTAGCTTCTATATTTTTATCCTTAATTTGTAGTCCAATACACTACACAATGAGATTATAAAAATAAGTGCATAAGTACCTCTACGGCTCTACCAAATGTTTAATATGTTATCTACGTTTTTAAAACCTGAAAGCTAGCGGGTTAATTATTGGGACGAAACTAAATCTGCTCCCCAGTGTAAGATCACTAAATCACATGGTCTGAAATCTTAATCATCCAATCAAAAGATTAATCTTTATCCTTTTTATTAGTAAGGGACTTCAAAAAAATAATGTATATAGTACACAAAATTTTCTCGAGGCCTAAAAAGCCTACAACATGGGAGAAGCAAATTACTAGAGCAGATTGGAGGAGGAGACCATTAGGGTGACACGTGTGTGCTTAAAACCCTGTATTATTGCTTCACTAATCGTAATTAACTTAATGTTGAGAATCTGATTAAAATGGTCCCCGTTACCTTTTTAAGATGCGTGTTGGCTTTAATTGGTCCTTTGTAGCTTTCACATGATGGGGGTTAACAGATTAAACTGTAGTTAAGGAATTTTGAAATAACAAATTATTATACTCCCTCCGTTTCAAAATATAAGATGTTTTAGAATAGTTTTTTGTTTTATAATATATGATGCTTTCAAGTTTCTATGCAACTTTTAGATTAATTTAGTATTTTATATTATGCAGTATTTTTTATGATTGGTTGAACTTGTTAAAACTAAAGATCTCTTTGTGTGCTTTAGTTAAAACATTCTTTATATTGAAACGGAGGGAGTATAATGCTTGGTGTTACGTAAGGGATACAGTAAACAGTAGTCGACCTAGCCTGTTTCGTCAGTTGTCACTGCTCGAAGAAGAATGATTTTAGCCATTCAGGAATCCTTCAATAGTCACTAACAAACAACAAGAAAAAAAACTTATATAAACTAACATGTGTACGCAACCAAAACAATTCCAAAAAAAAAAAAAGTCTTCTAAATATTTAATATTTTACTATAATTTAAGATATAATTTGGTCTCAACTTTTCTTAGGGAATATATTTTTAAGACATGAAGATCCCAATTGATCTTTTAAAAAATGAAATATCATATACTAAGTAGTTAATTTGGGACACAGATCCAAAGAATAACTCAATAACACATGAACCCCATTGTTCATGTGAATAGTTTAGTGAGCCATTGATAGCTGTCACATAGAAAACAGACTATTATGTTTCCTCTCTTTTTTTTTTCTTTAATTTCTTCTGTATTTCCTTAATTATATATGTCCATCTTTTCTTTTTGTTGTCACCATCCAAAACATCTATTCATGAATATATCGAGTCTTTAGCACAAATTTATGATTTTATTTCTTACTAGACGAGGACCCGCTCGATATGTGGGTTTAAAATTTTATAAATAAAATTAAAATTTATTGAAATTTGTTGTATGTTATATATAAATTTTATTTTGTTATAATATACTGATTTGTATCCACTTACAAATATTATATGTATGTTACTATTAAAAGTATATATTTTTACACCTAAATGTACTCTTGTATATTACAAAAATATTTGTTATCACCATCTAGATATTGTCTATATAAACACATTAAACCAAGTATATTACTTTCACTTCTGCATAGTTTTTTAATTACTAAAATAGTTGGCTCAAAAAACATTTTGAATAATAAATATATTACATAATATATTAATTAGGCATGACCAAAATCAATCCGTAACCGTATTTCGGACCGTAACTGGACCGTATCCGAACCGTAACCAGACCGTAACCGTATAAAATGGTTAAAACCGTAACCGTTAACCGTAAATATGTGGTTATATTATATTAACTATAACTGTAACCGTATCAAAACCGTTAGTTAACCGCATAGTTAAACCGTAATTTGTTAACCATAACCATTTTAAAAATGTAATAAAATATACTAATAATTATTTATTTGATAAGAATTATATGATATATAGAAATATGAGTATACTAAAAAAAACATATTAATTATAAATAAATAATATCAATTATATTATATCATCAAATAATATTAACCGTATCATATTATCAAATAACCGTAACCATATATAACTGTAACCGCTTCAACCGGAACCATCTTTAACTGTAACCGTTTAACCATTTATTAAATGGTTATGGTTAAGGTTAAACAAAAATTTTAACCGTAACCGGTGGTTGATAAACCGTAACCGTGATAACTGTAACCGTGGTCATGCCTAATATTAATCAATGATGTATCATCATAATAATGTATGACCACCATGGAGAAAACATCGGCTCCGCCTTCATCCCTTATGGAGAGAACCTTGCGTCCAACCTCCTCAATCATGGAGAGAAGTTTGGCTCCGCCTAACCTTGCGTCCAATCTCCTCCACCTTCCTCCTTTGCGGAGATAACTTTGTGTCCAACCTTCTCTACTATAGGGAAAACCTCAGCTTTGCCCTCCTCCTATGTGGAGAAAATATGTTCACGTCTTTTTGCTATCTCAAAATGACTTGTTCCGACAACCAATGAAAGTAAAAACAATTTTCTAACGTCACAAAAAAATCTTTTGATAGTAACTAATGTTAAATTTCCCAATGTATTCGTGATAGTAACTATGCCAAAGTGAAAGTAAAATAGTTGGCTTAATGTGTTTATAGATAACATAATATACTAATCAATGATATATCATCACAATAATGTATGACCGCGATGGAAAAAACCTCGGCTCCGCCCTCATTCGTTATGGAGAGAACATTGCGTCCAACTTCCTCCATCATGGAGAAAACCTTGGCTCCGCCTTCTTCCCTTGGAGAGATAACCTTGTGTCCAACCTCCTCCACCTTCCTATGTTGGGTAGATAACCTTGTGTCCAACCTTCTCCACCATAGAGAGAACCTCGGTTCTGACCTCATCCTATGTGGAGAGAAAATGTTCACGTCTTTTTGCTATTTCAAAATAGCTTGCTCCGACGACCAATAAACATCAAAACCTTTTTCAATCGTCACAAAATCTTTTGATAGTAACTAATGCTAAATTTCTCAATGTATTTGTGGAAGTGTCTTTGACACACCATGATGTAGCCTCTGTCTATGTAACGCTTCAACCACCACATTGTTTAGTGAGCCCATGCCTACTCTCAGTTCATGGGCCCACCTTCCCAAGTGGACCCTACATCTATTCTCGGCTTGTGGACCAACCCATATTTGATGGCCGGTTTGTTACGTCTGGGAGTCTTTATAAACTTGGTTACCGACTTTAAAAATCAACAAATGATATTTTCTTGTGTTTTGTCCTCCCTCGCACAATTTCGACAATCACTTCCAGAAAGGTCACCCATCATGAAGTTCTCTCAGGACCCTTAACTTAAAAAATAAGTGCATTTTCGTGACGTATGTGGCTAGATCAATTCTTTTAAATATTTTCGCAAACCAGGGTGTCAGAATCTTTGAGCTCCTTTGGATCTATCAACAACGATTTAGTTTTTCCAATCTATCTATCTATGTTTGTCGTACGCTTGTGTTTGATTAGCCTATTTTATCAATTCATTAGGTTGATGAGCTTCTATTCGTTATCTCCCTTTGGTATTGAATGAATAATGGTAACAATTATGTTTACAAAAAAAAAAAAAAAAGTTTATGACCAACCAATCAAGGTTGAGAAATTGAAAGAAAATTAATTTGACATAATTAAAGAAACAATAAAAAATTATAAGCATGATAATATATGAATCCCAAATCATTCAAAGATTAAAATATAAATTAAAACAATCTAAAAATACTACAATAAAATTTAAAATACCGTATTAGAAAAATAAGACTCATATATTAATCTTTTTTTTCGTCAACTAGTTTAAACTATTCCCAACCGAAAAAGGAGAAAAGTAGTAGAAAATTTTGGTTTAAGAAAATAAGAAAAATTTACCTTTCCATTAAAATATATTCCCAATTAAACAGAGTTGGAAGCAATGTTTTTAAATAAATTATTTAAATATGAGGTTAACTTTGATTATCTAGAAGTGAGTACAAAATTTAGAATTAATAATTAAAAGTATATTTTCTTTAATATTTTTCTATTTTTTTATAATTAATCACTTAAAATTAAAAATAAGTAAATAATATTATAAATTCGAATTTTATGAAATATATATATAATCTCCTTATAATTATTTTTAAAAATTTTGTTTTTTTTCTAAATTCTAAAATTTTTATAATTATCTTTTTACTTTATTAATATTTTTTAAAACAAAATATTTTCTTTTTGTTGTAATCAAATTCTTCCTATTAAATATTGACACATGTCAAAATCTCATATTAATAACTTAACACATGTCAAAATCTCGTTAATTGCTAACTTTCAAAACTCAACTTTATATAATAAGATTCCTATTGATAATACAAGGTATCTTATTTTCGCTCTAGCGAGCGTCCCATCAATATCGGGATGAATAGATCTTTCACACAAAAGGTTCATAAAACCACGTCATCAAATGATTATTTTGGCTGAAACCAAAAAAGTTATTTGAAATACGATATTTCTAATATTTTGTCTTCCCTTACTACAAAATGTATTCTTTTTTTATTATTATTCTAACTAGGTGAAACTAGCTGAAACTAATTAATACTTGGGAGATTTTGATATATGTGGATATGGTCTTATTTATTTGGTCAATGCCTAACAACATAAATTGAGAATCATAGTAAAAAATGAATAAGTAGAAGCAGGAAGCTACCATAAAATTAATTAAGTAGCAAATAGAGTTGATCCCAATAATTGGAGGAAATCGTACTTAGTTTATTTTTTTCAATCCAAGTCGGGCCACCAATGATGGGGTTTTCTTCTTTATATAATATCTCAATAAGTAATTAATATGGTAAATGTAAGTGAAGATACACACACACTTAACGGCTTTAGTTTCTTTACACGTATCGAGTCATGTCTTCTCGTGGAATGGAAGCATGTTGGTTGTCCCACTTGAAGTCCAAATATATCTAACATATTCAAAAGAAAGGATTAGTGACAATAGTATAATATATAGAAGCCTTTTATATGCTTATTTTTCATTAACTCGAACCACTTTAAGTGGATTCCAACTCCTCATTCAACCTAAGTAGTGTTACTTTATAGCGGCTTTCCTTTTCACCACCTACCATTCGAAATATAGCTCACTATCCCACATATATACACACATATCATTACTATAATATATATAGTCCTTTTGTTTAAATAATGAAAAGTTCATTTAAAAGAGAAAATAAAAGAGACCTCGCTTTAACCAGATTCCTCCTTCCCCCTTTTCGTTTCTGTTTAACATACATATATATACAGTTGTTAAAATCTACTATAAACACTTTCCTAATAATAATCGAATCATTATGCACCTAAATTCACATATTAGCGCACCAAATTATCTAACAGTGTCAGTTTATGATAAAACCAAGAAAAAATTGTATGCTATCTTCATATATTTTTGATGTATTTATTTGATGGTACAATAACTTATGGCAACATGAAAATCATAATATCTGGCTGCCGCTTATAAAGGGATAAGTCGAAAAACCATTAACAAAGGGAAAGAAAGATAAGCCAATTCAGAAGTATGTGTCAGTGTTAACGCATGCACATGTACAAATCGATCGAATACCCATTGACAAAAAGATAAAAAAGGATAGACCATTCAGAAGTATTTTCAGTAATCGCATGAACTTGACTCTTATTATTTCCCACTTGTCGAACTCCCTTACATGGTTTTAGTACGATCACTATACATGTCAGATCTATCAGCTATGTCCATTTGGTTATCTTTATTAATAATGTATTTCTTTATTATAGATCACTTGATAGTTATGTTGGTTATCATGCACAATATATAACTTAATTAGTGTTGTTTAAAAGTTTGTGACTTTAGCTATATCTCAAATATCTGGAGACTATTTATTTAACAAAAGTTGCTCTTAAACAAAATAAATCTCAGTATATTGCATGTTCTTGATCTGCATGCAACTTGTAATTAATGTTTTCATCTCCCTGGTTGCCATAATAATTAATAATTGATACTTAACGAAAATTATAAAGAGAAATATTTTATTAATTACAAATTGTCAAGATCACGCAAGTAACATGTAATTGTTATGCAGTTTTCATCTAAAAGTTTTGGATAAAGCCTGCTGACCCATCATACTATCATAATCTATCATAAATCTATCTTTAGATATTATTTACGGTATAATCCTTTTTATATATAACTAAATTAAGACCCGTGCTAGAGCGGAGGTTGAAATTCATTTTATTTAATTATAATTTTTATATAAAATATAATTTATGGAATTATTTTTTTAAAAAAATTTGGATAAAATATTATGCAATAAAATCATATGCTAAATATTATGACTTGAAAAAACATTTATTTTGTAAGTTTTATATTGCTAATGATTCTAGATAAATACCGTGCTATAACATTGGTTAAATTTTATTTTATACAAAATTTTGTATATTTTCTATTTTAAAATAAAATTTTAATATGTTGTATTAGTTTATGTACATGAAGTTATTTAAACAATGTATGTTCTAGATTATGACTTGAACGTCATTATAAGACATAATATTGTAAATTTAGAGTGTTTATAGTTTCTAACTTTTCTACCAAATTTCAATATTTTAAAAATATTTCAAATTATAATATTTAAAGTTTATTACATTATATAAAATTATAAAATTCAACAAAAAAGTATGAAATTGAATTTAAATATTTAAATTTTGACCCGTTACTCAGTAAAATTTTTTAATTCAGTAGATATTATTTTTAAAGAATAATATTACTAAAACTTGAATATTTTATAGATTGAATTATTTAAATTTGATTTTAAAAATTCAACTTATGTTATATCCGGAAATAAAACTATTTTTTAATTATAATAAATAATATGATAATTTAATTGTTTCATAAAATAGAATCATATATAAAAATGAGAGGTGAAGTGTAATGATAATTAACAAATTAATATTTTAAGTTAGATATCAAAAGATTTTATTTGATGAATAATTTAATAAAAAAAATTAATATGGTAATTTAGATAATATCAAATGATTCTTTTGAATATTCTCTTTAAGATTTTTTGAAACAACTTGCTGAGTAATAAAATCTATTGAAAAGAAATTAAGATTGCAACCACTATTTAATTTATAACTAATTATTTTATCAGTTAATCTATAACCTATTTGTAACCAACTTATTAAAATTATATAGTATATAAAACAATGTTGTGTACTCTCGTTTTATTATATAGGGATATGTATAATGTATTAATGAATATCGAAATTATTGGAAAGAAAATAGGAATGTATAAGTTGAAACTCTTTAACAAAAAATAATATATGTATTAACGAAACCCCACACAAATTGGATATAACTAAAGTCGACCAAGCTAATATTGATCACTTTGTTGGGAAATCATAGCTTCGTCAATTTTTCTTCTCAGTGGCAGTGCCAATAGTCCAAATTAAAACCTATAGCCTATTAATAAACTTTAAGTTTCTATATATGGATAAAGTTCTTATTGATGTGTCCACCCTAAGGTATCCTTTTTTCTTCCAATAATTCGAGCTTTTTTAGGGAGTTGTTCAATCCACTTTTCTCTTTAAAAAATTCGTAATTTTTACAAATGTAGTATATATTTTATGTAGGGGGAGAAATGTAATCGTAGGTTATCCTCATAGATGGTGTGTGATGAAGAAGAAGAAAAAAAGAGTTCCAAGATATAATTTGGGATTTGAATTTCTTGGGGTTTGCGGAAGTGTTTCATTCAGACTGTCCATAATCGTATTATTTCAGTTTGCTTTTTGAGTATTTAAATAAGCAGACAATGAGAGCTTTTCCTTCACTGCAAAACAGTACTTTCACTAATATTTAATACCTTTTCTAACTCTGTTAAATTACTATACTATAAAACTTACAATATATATATATATATATACACATATGATCTCATGTGATCAGTGACCCATACTTTAGTTTATTATTTTTACAAGGAGTTTCCTGGGAAAAAAAAATCCAATGACATTTGGCCTGATTATTTAATTTAATGGGTGATTTTGCTGGATAGTCATGAAGTATATATAATACGCAGAGTCTAACCATCTGTAATCACTGACATTAATGTTTACTCTTTCTTAATATCATTAATTTCTGTTTAAAGGGTATTATATCATAATAATACAAGCATATTCCTTATTTTGTTCGTTTCACAAGTGCACGTAAACTAAGATATTTGTGAAGATTATGATTTTACAGTAACAGTACTAACGCCTTCAGTGTTGGAAAAAAAAGTGCAGTTAAATTATTATTTTTCTTAAAACCGAATCATCTTTAACGTTCAAAGATGGTGAATTGCTATGCTGAGCAACAAGAAAGTAAAAAAAAAAAGAAGAAGGTTAAATTAGAATGAGTAAATATTGATAATTTTTTTTTCACTTCTAAATCGTTACACGAAATTTACAATTTTCGGTTCGATGTAGATCTAAAAAAAAAAAAAGAGTTCAGACCGAAAACACCCTCCAGGCATCAACTAAATGATGAAAAGGGTGTTTATTATAACTATTAATAATCTACTCAAAATTTGGAAATAAACTCAGGTGTTATTTATGTTGTATGCGTTTCACTCTTCTCCAACTGTCTTCTTCTTCCACTCAACCAAACGCTTCAGGAACTCTTTAACCTGAGAAGGGTCTTTAAGAGAATAAGATGCATTGGTGTCCTTTGGAATTTTTGAGACAAGAATCCCAAAACCTTGTTCCCTTTCACGTAAAACCTATCAAAATTATATATTATGGTTAATTTAGTACGTACGCTATAATAAAAAGTAGATTTGTTTTAACATATACTCCTTTGATGGTGCGAAAGCGTGTATTAATTATTTGTGACTATACCTTAAACGCATCTTCGTCGGTACGGTCATCCCCGATGTACACCGGCACAACATCTTTGGAATTTTCATATCCTATTTTAATTAGATAAAATAAATAAGAGTTCACAGATCTAAAAAATAGTACTACAGTATTTGCCAAATAATAAGTATATTTATGAGGGGTGCTCTCACCTAATGATTTTAGTAAAAAATTGAGTGCCTGGCCCTTGTCCCATTTGATCGTTGGGCGGATTTCAAGCACCTGATTTAATATACAAAAAAAGAAGAAGAGATTAATTAAAAAGATTATCGATATTGAAAGAGGTTAGCCTTCTAATGACTAGTAAAAAAAGAGGAGATGAAAGATTAATTTTACCTTTCTACCTTGGTTTAGTTTCAGCTCTGGATAATCAGTAAGAACTGACTTTACTACTTCGGCTAGCGTATCCCATCTCTGTTACAACAAACATGTAAATAAATAATTTGTTCTCCATGCACAAATTAAAATAAAACCGGTGTTTTGCTAATTTGTGTTTATTGCTGAAAAGTGAGACACCGAATAAGACTACATGACGATAGTCTACATGCACTACACAGGTGTTTAACGATAGTGTTTTATTTGAAAATTAGGTGCTACATTACCAAAACATACTTGAATAAGTCTTAAGTACTTCGGGCTAAAAACAAGAAATAGTTTGGACCATTTATCTTTTTCATATAAGAGAACTTTTTTTTTTTTCATCATAATATTTGTTCTTTACCTTCTCATCAACACGTCTAAAATGTACGGACAGGCAAAACTTATTGTTCTCCACCATAGCCCCAGGGATCCATTTTGTCTTTTCCTCTAAAATCTTAACCACCTGAAATTATTTATATCCTCACAGAGTTAAATAAATTTTACTGTTTTTAACCATCGTACGTAATTCGATTTTGTTAAATTAAAAAAAAAAAGAAAAAAAAAGTTCTCAAAATGTACCTTTTCGATCATTGGTAAAAACTCACGTGCAGGTTGAAACAGCACTCTTTCGTTACTCTATGAGCATTTCAACAAAACAAAACAAACAAACAAAAAAATTATTTAGAATCAGATAATTAATTAAATTATTTATCTTATATGTCGAATTTTGTGCATCTGTTTTCACACCTGGCCGTAATTATTTTCTTTGGTCGGACCTTCAATGTCCATGCCGTGGCTTCCGGCATAGTAAATCTCGTTTACTTTGACAAACCTACGAACCTGAAAAAAAAAAAACACATTTCAATTAAATGATTTTTAATGTATAAAAATAGTAAATATTTGGTAAAATGTAATGTACCTTATCAATGGATCGTCCGGTGACAATAGCAGTAGGGAAATTTAAAGCGACGTCTTTTACAACACCTCGCATCTGTAAGAAAAAAGAATACATTTATTAATCCAAAAACAATATAATTAATAATCTATCAAAAAAAAGAAAAAAAACTTTGTGAGCCATGGAAGAGAGAATAAAAACCTCATGGGTAATGAAAGCTTTGTCGGGATCTTCAACTATGAGAGAAAGAGTTCCGTCGTAATCAAGAAACATAACAATCTGTTTCCCTTTAGCAGCATTCATAATCTCATCAAACATACTTAAAGCCGAAGGAAATCGAACCTAAACCAAAACAAGATGAGTAATTAATATTCAGATTCCAGAATCCGGCATAATGAGTAATTAATATTCAGATTTTAACGTACGATCCAAGACGTTTTGTCGTCGTTATCTGAAACAGAGTCAAGGGAAGAGGATCTGAGACGTGTAGGGGAAGAATCACGCATGGAATCGACCCAAGATGTAGTAATCTTTGGAGCAACAACTAAGTTACTGTTGTTGTTGTTGTTGTCAGCTGCTTCAAGAAGTTTCAAGAACTTTCGACGAGGGAAGGTAAAGTAAGTTGGGAATGAATTAGAGAACAGAGGAGAGTTCGAGACAGAGACAGTGATGGTTTGCAAACCCAAGATGGGTTTTCTGTCGGAAACGATGACATTCTGGTTAGTCATATTCTTCTTGTTGAGACAGAGAAGACAGAGAAAGAGGGAGAGAGATAGATAGATGTAGAGAGAGAGAGAGAGAGAGAGAGAGAGAGAGAGAGAGAGGGTGAGGAGGAGGAAATGGTGAAGGAGGAGAAGAGGAATTTATAAGGACAAGTGTGAGAAGAAGGTAGAGAGAAGACAAAAGAAATAAGAAATAAAAGAACTCCATCTACCATTGGTGGCTCCCTCTGTATCTTTTTGGCCACATTATGCCCCTCTCTCTCTCTCTTTCTCTATTTTTTCACTCTCCCTTTGGATCCTTGAAAAATAGTTATTTAGGTTTTTTTAAGCATGCTCTTTTATCGTGAGTCTTATATTTAATAATTTAGCAATGTGAATGAAAAAAATATACAGATATGGTGTATATGGAAATTTAAGATATTGGAAAACAAATTGATTTATTATTAATAAATAATTATCATAAGCAATTTTTTTGTTTTTATGTTATTCGGTGTCCATAGGTTAAAACTATTTTTATGATTTTTGTTTTTTTTTTGGGAGGTAGACTATGTGTTAATTGAGCTCGAGTCTTGGCAAAAAAAAAACCAAGTAATTCCATCTGTGTTGAAAAAATTATGGACCGCAATATCTGAATTTCTTGATCTAAACAAATGCGTCTAATCATATTCATAATTGGTCTATATTTTTAATTACGTAGCATGAGATATGAGCTTTTGAGAGCACACGAAAGAAGACCCCTTTTTATTTAAGATATCAAAAATGTTGTTGTTTTTAAACATCCGAGCCACATTGCTTTTTTTAATTAGTGTTATTTCTATGTGGTTTTAATTCAATAATTGAGGGTATTAGTTTAGCTTACTAGTCAGCTAAAATTTAATGTGACGGTTGTATAATACGCGCAGACGTTAATCATGTGTAAAATGTGGTAATTATTTGTTGGGATGGTCGTTTCAATATGTTTGTTTAGTTATTCCAAGTTTTTTTTTTTGTTTTTTTTTTGAATATATGAACTCTTTACTCTTTTGATAGAAAATGATGGTAAGGAACGTAATGAAAGAAAAAAGGCGTGAAATGTTTTTAAAATATGTATCACTAACCAATTGAGTTTTGAAGGTTATTCGGAATTCTTAGATTACACATCAATGTATAAATAAATTCAGAAATTTAATCAAAAACCATATCTCTACATGATCGCCTATATTCGTAAGATCGGAAATCAAGAAAAGTTTTGATTTTACGGAAAAAGTATGTGTGCGTATGTAATACATAATTAGATGTGGTCTATCTCGATTTCTTTTAAAGGACATTACAACTCTTAAGTACTTTGGGACGTTGGGTTGTTCTTCAAACTAAAAAGAAAAAAAAAACTAATATATCGATGAAAGATTTCAGAGATCTCAAAAATACGAAATGATAGGGAAAAAGAAAGCAGAATATTTTTCTATAGAAGGATCAATGTATATATATAATCGTACATACATATCTTACATTCTTACTACATCTTTTGGAATGGATGAAAGGTACTTCGGATTCTTTAACATTGATCAGTCTATTAATATTTATGTTACAAATAAGTATTGAATGGCAACAATTCAATAAAAAGTTAGTAGAGCACTTGTATGAAAGTATAGTATACGCATGCATGTGTATTTTTATACGTATTAGTTCAATAAAGATGCGGTAATTAAATTTATATAGTTCGAGTAATGCGGCGATGGTTATAACTATGAGGCTATGACGAACTGAGTTATAAATATCGTTTGCCTGTCTAACTATCACATGCGTTATAATAACAACCAGCCATAGCACACAGATCCATTGGTACGGTTTACCGAACTAGCGGAAATGGGAACTCTTGTTTTTAGGCACTTTAATAGGAATCTTTAAGCAGCCCGCTTTTAATTAGACCTAAAGTAGACCTAATTAAAATCAGGAAAAGACAAAGAAATAGAGCGAAACGCCCACAGGAACAATCTATCTAATAGTTTGCGGTATTCAATCGAAACTAATAGCTATAAACTCTCTTTAGTTTTTGTAAATGAGAAAATCGTACATAAATCCTACGTGTATCACTTTTCTCTTTCATTGTTTTTTTCATTGCATGCACTTGTTTGTATTATACGTACGGCTTCACCCTTAACGTATATAATTAATTTATTATACCACTATTCCCGACGGTTTGTTGTCCTCCTTTTATAACTTCTCTAATTAAATTACGTCAAATTGGTATTTGAATACAATTTCATAGCTAAAGACGACCACATGGGTCAACATTCTTGACTTTCGTTACTTGAGAATCCACAAAGGGCACAAATTTAGAAATCCTTTAGATTTCTTGTTCCGTTGGGGACAACCACTTTGTATTTAGTAGTATTAAACTTTTAATTTTTGATTAAAAATAATTTTCATTGGCATATTCTATACATTCATTGTGTTTCAACTAACTTGTACTTATATAAAACACAGTCATAAACACATGAGTGGAAGTTTCTGATCATTTTCGTGCTGTTAATTAAGACATTGTGCGTTTGTGGTTTGCTTTACTTGTTTGCTTAATTATTTAGTATCTTTATATTTGGCGGCGGTTAGAGAAAAGCTAAAATAGGCATTGTTGGGTTCATGTACTAATCACCATAACCCAAAAGTTCATTGTAAATAGTTCCATATACCAAATTATATTCTCTGACACGATGAAACTTCGATCTATGTGTGTTCCCTTTCAATACATGATTAATTTTATGTATTAGGATTTTGATCCAAAATTGTATCTCAAATAACATTTTCTGAGAAATCCTCTCTTACGTTATCTTTTAAACTATCCTATTTATCTTGTACGTAACTCTTTTGTTAATGAATGATAACATCAGTTCGTTCAAAAAGAAAAACATCAAAGGTAAATACAAATGGTGATCCACTTTGAAAGTGAGAAATATATTTATTTTACACCATCACGGATCTTTTTACAATAAAAAATAATTTATAATTTACAAATTTTCTTTGTTTTATAGCTTTTTACAATAAAAAGAAGCAATGAAAAACAAACATAGAAAGATCAGGTCCTAAAGTATGTATATATTTATCGAACAATTAAGCAAGCGCTTTAAGTCGTTGGGCTCAAGATCAGGTCCAAAAGAATTTGCTTCACTCATACATAGTTCCTCCAGATTCTGTTTGTCTAAGGAAAAATAACACGTTTCAGAAACAATGTAAGGATGAACTAACGAATGAATATTGTCAATACGCTCCTAGATTACTTGTTAGCGTAAATAACGTACGACCTTTTAACCCTACAATGTAATGTTTTAAACCATGATTTTTTTGGGTGGAAATGAATCAATGTCTAGAATCTTATAACGAGGATACTAATTAATAAGGTTTACGTATATGGTTTGACAACTAATTATTACAGATTTTACACACGCATGTGAGTTTATCAAACATTTTCAAAACTTACGGTACTTTTCATCAGATATAAAACTAACATAAAAGAAGACTTAGGCTGCTAAGCCATTTGTTAAATAAATTAAATCTATAATTACTATTGATGTGTAGGTTGATTAGTTTATTTAGGAAATTTTATATTTTGATTAAAGGGTCCCCATTCCACAAAGAGACATTAGAATAACTTTCTTATTAAGGAAGACTTTTGTTTTTCAATAAAAATTTGTTCGCATGGTCCATGCACGGTGGGCCTTTCTCTTCTAGAACTCCCTAATTATATTCTTCTTTTATTATAAAGGACACTCTTTTTACTGCTATTTTTTTTTTCCTTTTCAATTTACTCTGTTTTTCTTGTTACTTTCTGTTTAACTTAATCAACACGGTAATTTAAAAAAAAAAGATTCCAAGAGTGTCAAAATAAATATGAAAATGACTTTTAATAGTAATTACATGCGGAGGACGAACAAGATTCGAAAAAACAGAGTACATATTGTTTCAGCTTAGCAGTAGGATATCGTTTTGATTTTATTTCTTACTGTCTTCTTTGTTTTTAGCGTAATGTTAAGATACCGTTTTGGCTCTTAGGGCATCCGCAATGGGGGAACACTTTAGGATGTTCTTAGAGTAAAAATATTATGAAAATAATCTAAGATCAGTAGTTAAGATCTTTTATTAAAAAGTTAATTATTGGGAGAACATGTTTAAGATCATAAGATTTAATAGTATAATATTCTTAAATATATTACATTTATAAAAACTGTAAAAATAACATTTAAATTGCAAACTTATAAAACTTGTACTAAAATTCAAAATACAATACCAAATTTTTATGAAACAAAAAATCATTAAAGATTAAAAAAAACAAACAAACATATTACTTAATTAAAACAAACAAACATTTTATTTAATTAATACATAGTTTAAATCAAATCCTCTTTTAATTTGTGAAAAATTGTTTGCAAAAAATTGTATCCAATCACAGCTTGCCACGTCAGCTTAGAACTGAGCCTAAATCAGTTCTACATCAAGAACTAGAAAACATGTTCTTATGCCACTATTCATTATATTTATGATTTTAATGGGCTAAGAACACACCAAGTGTTCTTCCATTGCGGATGGCCTTATGTCACCACGTAAAAATGCTGTGTCAGAAACTCATAGTGTCACGTGTCATTCAGTAGGATCGAGATTAACTTAGTACAGTATTATTTACTGCTTATTATTACTAAATTACTACTCCTTATAATCAGAGAACCAAAAGTCTGACAAAACCTTAAATAAAACTCGAAAGATATGAACGATATCAGTTTGTAAATTACTGTTTGCTCAGCCGAAGATATGTACGAACAAACGATATATTTTCCGATTTCTTCACCGTCATTCAGATTTTAGTAATTCATATTTTATTTATAATATATGCTTCCAGATGAGTGCTGAAAACAATACTAATGTAAATGGAAAAGATATAAGATATAAGATATCATGCGTAAATAAATTGAATACCGGGTGTTTATATCATGCGTTAATAATTTCGTAAGAATAAAAAAGAATAATAATTATTATTATAATGAAATAGTAAATTTCCTTAGCCAAAAAAATGATTTTAGTAAATTTGCCTAATTTTTTTAGTCTTAATTAGGAGAGATCTATAGACCCGAGCAATGCCTTTATTTTTCGACTTTTCACTAATAAATCCCAACTCAAGTTTATTCGAATCAGGAAAATTAGATTTAGAGAGTGACTTGTAGTAGTATAATATAGTAAATTCAGAGAATCAAAATCTTCGTTTGTTTAATCTGCGATTACCGCTGATTCTTGTTCTAGAAAAATTATACGAATATCATCGAAAATAGTTATGTTGTGAGTTGTGTAATCACATCAAAATACGTAATGCGATTGTAAGATTATTGCGGTTAGAATCCCGTATATATTAAAAAAAAAACATTCTTAAGAAAATGCTGTTATATCATCGCTAGAGAGCTCGAATTTATTGTTCTCATTTTTGTGGATATTTACACATAGTTGCTATTGAATAATTAAGGAATATTTTTTTCAATTAATTAAAAAAATCAAATATTTTATTTTAAAATATATTTTAATTATTTTTATAACAGATTTAATTATTATAACATAATTAGATCTAAAACATTTTTAAAACCCAAATTTATTCACATATTTAAATTTTTCAAAATAAAATTATCACAATAATCATTATAATAGGTATTGATTTATTAATACTATTGATATAATATTTCACGGGTGAAACATATTCTTACACAAAAAAAATAAACAAAATAGTGTGGATTGAAGAAAGAGCAGATTATATATCCCTTATATATTAAAAGAGAAACATTCTCAAGAAAATGCTGATGTGTCATCGCTAGAGAGCTCAAATTTATTGCTCTCATTTTTATGGATATTTACACATAATTGCTATTGAATGATTAAGGAATATTCTTTTCAATTAATTAAAAAAAATCAAACATTTTAATTTTAAAATAGATTTTAATTATTTTTATAACATATTTAATTATTATAACATATTAGATCTAAAACATTTTCAAAATCCAAATTTATTCATATATTTAAATTTTCCAAAATAAAATTATCACAATAATCATTATAATAGGCAAATGACTTTTTTAATACTATTGATATAATATTTTACGGGTGAAACATATTTTTACACAAAAAAATATACAAAAGAAATTTGTATAGATTGAAGAAAAAGCAAATTATATATTTAGTTGATATATAGTAGTTTGATCTAAATATAATCTAATAACATAAATTTATCCCGTACATAGTGCGGGTTGTTATCTAATTAAATATTAATGTAAATACATGCAATAGTGTTTTTTTGTTATTCTTTTTTTTTCTTCACAATAATTTGGTTTTATAAAACATGTGAATGTGTCTCCATCTCACAGCTCCTCAATTGTGCATACGTGGCTATCTATTATTTTCCCACTTGCATAAATATTTAGTTATTATTCTTTTTGTTAACTTTCAATTTATATTTTTGTTTCCTTTCCTGATAATCTGGTTCTTTTATCTGTTAACGTTACTTTATTTGTTTCTTTGTTAAATTAACCAGCTTCAAAACCAAACTAGATTATATTCCTACTAGCTCTGTTATACATACAAAATTCATAAAGTCTCAGATTTCAGTAAATTTACTGCTAGAGAATTGTTTTCATTAATTAAAAAAGGAAGATATATTTTTTCTAAATTATCTATAATAGTCACAATTTCAAATAATATATGTTTGTAAATTATTGTTTGGCTCATTCCCAATGCTAATTATAAAAAAAGGACAAAACAAAACTGAAGATTTGTTAGTCTCTTCGATGAAGCATAGGGCCACATTTCAACTGTCTTGCCCCATGAGCTAAAAGGAGCTTATTTCTTTAGTGTTCTTTCTTTCCAAATGTTATATATTCAATGTTAGTTTGATTGTTTTAAAATAATACTATACCATCATTGTTCTTTTTGCTAAGGTGCCATCAATAATATCATATACTGTTTTATTTGATATGAAGAATATTTAAACTCACTCGAACCAACAAAATAGAAATAGATTGAGTAGTTTTTACAGTCTATTTATGAAATGGGAAGCTTTCCTTTCCAAGATGTTCATACTGATTAAAAAAAAGTTTTACAAAATTATTTAAAGGAGTACAAATTAATGTATATGAAAATAATTTTGCAGTGAGTTGAATTACTTTTAAGTTTAGGAACTAAAATTATGTTCCATTAAAATAGGAATAAAATTTTATTCAGTTGATTTTCATATTTTTGGATCTAATATTTGAATTTTATTAAATTTGTTAGGCCAATTCCTTGTAAGGAGGGAAACCTTAAAAATTATTTATATGTTTTATGTATCCTAAAATACAAACGTTTAACTTAATTTTTTTTTAAATTTACAAGATATTATTATAAGAGGTCATTATCATATATATTTCTTATTTTGTGCACCATAAATCCAAACATTAAAAAACTTTAAAAGAAAAGCAGAACACTCAAACGTACTAGCTAGATTATATATTTTGATATCAACATTATAATATTTCTATATAGTAATTATAAATAAATAACGGGAAAAAAGTCGTGTATATTCCATACAAAAAGTACGCAATATCCTGAAAAAGAAAATTGATTATACTTTCAAGAATAGACAAACAACTTGTCAACATATATATGATCCTCAAACAACGTTGACGAAAAGATTATGCTTTACAACTTAACATAGTACTCAAGTACTCAACATACTGGTCTGTTGATCCAAACTAAGGCTCTGCAAGAGTTTAAGTAGGTTACAGAAAATTTCTGTAAAACATAACTACACAGTTCAGAAGAAAAACCTATAAAGTTTTTCAAAATAGGACCAGTTAATATTATGAACTATGAAGTATACCACGCTGATGAACACTGTTGAATTTCACTATTACCCCGTTTGAACGTATTTGTATGCCCCCAACTTCGACTTCACCATCATTCTCAATGTATAAACTAAAAAAATGTCTATTGAGTACTATTAGTGGTCTGCTATATTTGAAAAGATACTAAACCTTCAATATATTTATTTTAGGCAAAATTTATATATTACGTACTATTTTATTGTGGCATGCACATTAATTAGTAGTATTTCATTTGATGGAAGAAAATTAGGAAAACAAAGTAAAGTCATGTGAAGACACATGTAATTAGTTTGGTAGAAACTGATGAAAGATATACTTAACTATTTTGACAAAAGGAAAAAAAAAAGAAAAGGGGGATATACTTAACTATTAGAGTTAGGTCTGAATAGCGTTTCCAACTAATGACTTAAAACGACATGAAAACTTTTATTTTTTGTTTCAGTGAACCGAGTAACAGTGGTTGATAAAATCAATATTTTGCTTAATTAATAAGAAAAACATTAAGTAACAGAAAACAAATACTAAAAGTAGTTTAGCTTGTACAATACACTCCTGAATATAATATTAACACACTTAATTCTTGTTAATTGTAATATATATGTATATTAAAAAGTAATATAGATATGTATAAACATAATTCAAAAATGTCACCAATCAAAAAATAATTAGAATTTTGTTGAATTGTGATTGATTTACATTTATGAGTTACTTCATTTGTAAAATTGTTAAGGTGTATTATATTTATGTAACATGTTAGAAGTTTATATATATTCATAAAAATAAGATATCAGATATAACATATCTATATATGTCAACCACCAAATTGACCCTTAGCTAATGAGCTAGTCGGCTAGTTCAACACATACTAGAATATGAAACATATTTATCATATTATATATAAAGACAAACTTTTTATATATATCATGATAACAACAGAAACAACTTTGAGAAAGCAACAGCAACAAATTTTTTGTTTTCGTTTCCAACTCTGCTAATATAATAATTATATAGTATGTATGTGTACATATATATATTATAGATTAGAATTATATACTAGTTTCAAATTTGGAAGTTATTTAGAATTAAGTGTTAGCCGTTAGGAATCAGATCGAAATGTGAATCACACTTTCTTAACAATACTGAACAAACAAAAAACTATTCGGATAAATTGTTGTATTTCTGTTTTCTACTGAATATATTTTTTAGGTATATGATCACGTCCCCGAATCCCGATAATCTCTTCACGTTCCAACTATTATTTCCACTGCTGTGCTATAGATCCATACATTGTTTTGGAGGTGAATCGCAATAGGAAAGAGCATGTTACAAATCATATATCTTTGTTTTTGTAAAATGGAGGTTTTCAAGATTTGCCACGAACGGAACGTTTTTGCTTTGCTTATGTAAATGGGAATATTTGATCGGTGATTGTACTTTGAGTTCCTTTTGCGAGGAGGCAAAAGATAATATTATCTTACCAATAAATTATAATAAATTGTTGACAAATAAAATATACTAGTAATTAATTAGGATTATGTTAATAATCTTTAGAAATGCTCGATTGATAAGCTAGTTCCTAGTAGTGGATACATTTGTCCGTTTTACGGTACACACTAAGCTCTTTGTCATTTCCAACTAAGTTTTTGATCTTTAGTACCAAAGTCTCTCGATGTAACGTCAAAATCTTAAGCATTTACTTGAAATAAGTTACTTTATTTTAAAAAAGTCCACAAATTAGTGCATTCTATGGTTTAGTTTTGTTTATTCGGACTCTACTTTTCTATACTAATATAGGGTCTACTTTTCTATACTAATATAGGGTATGATTGGTAACGTAGCCAAAGTTGTACAGAAAAGTTGTAAACTGAAATTGTAAGCTGTTACGAAATAGTGCAAAATTGTACGTGAAAGCTGTACCAAAAAGCTGAGAGTAAAACTTTTAATAAAGTTTTTGGTAAAGTTTGTGTGATTGGTAAAAATTCAAAGTTGTACCACTTATAGTAGTTTGTTTAAGTTCACCAATCAATATCATACTTTTTTTCTTTTTTTTTTCTGAACAAAAACGTGGTGCCTATACTAATATACTTTTGAAATAGAACTAATAACATAACTTTCGACGAGTGCCTACAGTTTTTAATTAAGTTGTATAATTTTTGTACCAAACATAAATTATAAATATGAGGTGATAGTTCATCAAGGGACCTTTTTTTTACTCTTTCACATTAGATTGTGTGGAGTTCATCTGTTCTGTGTTTATGTTTTAGGATAAACGGAAAAAAAAAACATATTTTACTCTGACTTTGACTTTGACTTGGGAATACCCTACAAACAAGTGAAGAAGCGATGACTTGTGTGGATGCGACGCGAAATGGGCTAGCAATGATCCATCGAAGGACCGGACACAACTATAGCCCAATACTGCGAAGCCCATTAAACGTTATTAGATAGCAAAATGATTGTCTGATTTATTGTGGAATTTCGGTTTCAAATCTTTGGGGTTCAAAATGTTCACTCTTAACAATAAAATAATGTTTATACTTTATATCGTCAATATGGGCCTTTTAGGAAAGATTAGGTTCATTGGGCTGATTTGAAAGGAGCTCATAAATTTGAAAGTTTTGTAAGATTCTCTTATCAATTCTGAGGTTCTTGTTGTATTTATATTCAAGATTAATTTCAGGAACCGTAAAATTTGTAATAGTCAAACGTATTAGTATAAAAGTTGTCAACAAAAATACCTTTTTTTGGTTTTTTATTTTTTCAGCTTTTTCTCGTTCTTTTAAATCCTTATTTTCGGTAAGTTGGTTAAATCTACATTGAAACTGAAAACTATAAATTGAACAACGATATATTACTATAAAAGGGTACATCTACTCAGGCTGATAACTTTTACTATTCAACATCGCTACCACACGTCAACGAACAATAATGGTGCTAGCGAATTCAATGCAATGTCATAAAAATACAACAACATGGGTTGAAAAAAAATCCATGTGAAAGAGAAGAGAAATGGAGTGTGAACATAATCTTTTGGTGGGGGCTCTTTGTGGGTGTTGTGTGCCTTTCAAACTTTCCATCTTTATGCGCCTTCCTTTGCGTAATTTGGAATTCTCCTCTATTTGCTACTTATAATATACTTCTAGTACATATTAAAAAAATATAGATTCCTCTGTAAAAATATTTTGAAAGGTTACAAATTTACAATAATTTATGTATTTTCCGTTTTACTTATGTATAGGCGGAAAACCCATATCTACATTTTTTTTTTAAGTTATGTGTAGAAGATTCGATCAAATTGCTTCCGACTTTGCCATTTTCTACTTCACTATAGTACATCGAATTATTGGGGCTTTTTCTTCTGTAGATTCTTTTGACATCATTACAAAATCCAATACTTGTATTAAGTTTGAACATAAGTGAATCAATGATAAAGGAAGATGTTTCTCGAAAAGTTGCGGCTAGGCCGGCCAAATCTACCAACACGCCAAACTTTCACCATTTTGTGAATTATATAACGGCCAAGATATTTATATATATGTTTAGATAATGATTTCTTACAAAGTTGAGAATGATTTCTTACAAAATGTAAGTATATAACTACGAATTTGCGGAAAAAATTGACGTGTTAGCGAATGAGTTATATCATGTAAATGCGTTACAACATTCATAGATGCAACGAAACCGTTGTTCTGCCACCTGTTTTTATTATATGACTAGAACGTATTATGCATACTTGATTGTATGAAGTATGTTGCTATTTTGAATCACCATTTTGGACAGGCCATATGTATGAAATATATTTCAAGAATGCTAGCTAATATGAGCTGAAATTCTTTGTATCAATCCGACTACAACATGATTTATTTAGGGAGTTACGTAAATATGAAATCGACATTTGGATTTATCATGACTTTTAGAGACGATGGATTGACAGGTTACGAAAACGTTAAAATCTATGACTATATTCAAAGAGACGTGTTTCATTTGGATGGTAGTAAAAGGATTAATACGTTGAATACCAATTTAGGTGACGACTATTTGATTAGATTCGTTCACCAAACTGCAAATCTAATCTAATCTTTAAGTTTGATTATATGTTACAAACACATTTATGTAAATAAACAATCATAACAGAGAGATTACAAAAACTAAAAATAAAGTTCATTAAGATAAAAAGATTACACATGACAATGAAATCTGTGGCATGGTCGAGAGCCTGACAAAAAACCGCAAGCTCGACCGACACAGAGAGAGTCTAATACAACAGACCATAATAATAATACCGAAAAATATTAACAAATACGAAAACTTAAAACCCTAAACCATAATTAATTACTCCCTAATACAAAAGGGCCAGTCATGCAATTTCACAAAAACTCCATTGCAAGCGGCTGAAATTCCTATTTTGCCCCCACTAAGCTAGAATCGAATCCCAATCGATCTCGTACGACGGATACTTCTCCAACGAGAACGTCTCGTTCCACTGCGGCGGCTCCTCCGGGTCAGCGAACGTCAAGTCCGACAACGGCGAAGATCCCGCGGCGGACTCTTCAAACGGAGGAGATCCGGCGATCGAGGGAGACTTCTCCTCGGATTTGACCTTCTCCGACGACAGATCCGGCGACGAAACCACCTTCCCAGTCTTCACGGATGAACCACGTTTCTTCGATGATGACTTCGTCGTCGATTTGTCCTGCTTCTGAGTCTCCGCCATGCTTTTACAAATGGCTTCAAGCTTAGCGTCGACTGAGGAGTGAAGAGGTTTGTACTCACCGAAATCGCCTCCGATGTGAGATCCGTTGTGACGTAGGTTAGGGAAGTTAAGCCGGGCGAAATCGCCGCGCAGCTTATACGCAGCCTTATCATAGGCCAACGCAGCTTCCTCCGCCGTGTCAAAGGTCCCAAGCCAAAGACGAGTACGATTCCTCGGAAGACGGATCTCAGCCACCCATTTACCCCAGTGACGTTGCCTCACACCTCTGTAAAGCTTCGTCGGCTTAGGAGGAAGAACACCTGAACCGTAAGCGAAACAAGATCCGGCGACTCCGGATTGCTTCATCATCAACGGCTTCGGGCTGAGGAGGTTGGAGAAAGAGTTGCTGTTGTTGGTGGTGTGATGCGGCGGAGGAAGAGGATGATGGATCTGAGACTGGATCTGGTGGATTTGAGAAGAAGAGAGGTTGTTGAGTCCGATTAGTGATGATGACCCGGTTTGTTGAAGAAGATCCGACCCGTATGAAAAAGGTTGGGTCAGGAATGAACAGTCATCGTGAACCGGGTAATAACCGGGGAAAGGAGGGAGAGAAAACGCAGACGCAGACGCTGCGGGATGAAGAAACGCAGAAGAAGAAGAAGTAGGTGAATCGTCGGAAACGCTTTTGATAAAAGGTACAAGCGCGTCCATGAGTTCACCACCGCCACCACCAAACGAATCTTGAAACGTTCTGCTACTACTGTACAAATTCATAGCAGCTGCCATTTCTGGAGATAGGTTTTTATAGATAAAAATAAAAATTCGAAGTCGAAAAAATGAAACCTGAATCTTATCAAAAGTAAAGAAACAGGGGATTTTTCCGAAGAAGAAAAAATAAAAATGGATCTAAAAGGTTTGAAATAAGCAACCTTCGTGTAGATCCTAAAAGAGGGAATTATAAAAAAAAAAATTCAACCCTCGAAGAACTAAAAATCTAAAAAGGTAAAAAATCAGAAGAAATAAGAAAAAAAGATCGCGTTCTGAAAAAACCTGCCTTTTAAATCGAAACAAAGAAAAAAACACAGTTTCATAAGCTTTGATTTTTGTAAAGACAGGTGATTCACAGAAACGGATCAATGAAGAGGGAACACACAGAATAAAGGGGAACTTGAAAAAAATGTAAAAATTCAGGATCAAGATGAGAATGAACAATTTGCTGTTATCTACCAATTTTTTTTTCTTGGGGGAGGGACGCTCAATATTTTTTGTGTGTGTAGTGAATTTACTCTCTCTCAAACCTCACCGATGAACTAACCTCAGCAGCTTGAGCTCTTGTTTATATAGTGGGTGTCTTCTTCTCACACTATTTTCTCTTTTTTCTTCCCTATTTTCCCTTTCTTTTTTTTTTTCATTTTCTTACAACGATATTTTCCATTTTTAAGCAATTTTTATTTTCCTCCACCTTTATATTTTGAAAATACCTATGAGAGAGAGAGAGGGGGGAGAGAATCTAAAAATTGATGCTGTAAACGGTAAAAATATCAGAAAAATATAAAATATATACATGGTAAAAGATAACGGTAAAAAAGTAAGATTGATTTTTGTTAATTATTTTTTTCTGTTTCAAAATATATAGCATCTTAATTTAAAAGAACAAATTATATAAATTTTTAATCAGTCTATCAAAAAATCTTATCGTATAAAGTTTCTTATTAAAGCTCTAATGAGTTAAAAAAAAAAGTCTAAATAACTATAAAATAGTATAATATCTTAAAATTTTATTACATGAAAAGAAAACTTATCATCTCAATTCTTTAATATCTTACTCTTCGAATTTTTTTTTTACTATTTCTTTTATTTATTAATTAAAATACTAAAATATAATTTTGGTGTCACATAATATAACATTATGTTTGTCGTATAATTATGTCAAAAACTAATACTATCGAAAATTCGAAATGAAGAAAACAATTAATTTGGTAATCTATTTAAAAATTCTTTTATGAATATTTTAAAGAAGAAATATTATTTTTCATATGCGAACAAATATTTCATTTTTATCAATCTCTGACTCTGAGGTAAACTGTAGTTTGTCTAACCTGAGAGCGGGTGGGAAAAATGACATGCAACGAATGATTTTATGACACGTGTTCATACACAGTGAACCGCTCAGCAGGTGTAATAATTCAAAACACGTGTCTTCGTATTTATTTGTGTTTTGTGGAGTAAATAGTCCTACCTGATTTTGTTGACCGATCTGGTTTCGTGTTCACACGTCCACATTTTACAGACCAATTTTGCTAATTATATTTGTTCGTTAGTTATTGCTTCCTATTATTACTGGACCTAATTATGGCTCTGGCCCTAATTATATCTCTCATTGGTAATCATGTTCAAACGGTTAGAAAATTAGGAGTAGTTGTAGAGAATGCAGTTAATAAAACAGCCGTTAAAGATAATAGATACTTTCTTTGTCTGCATCGTAAAGATTAATGTTTAAAAGATTTTAAACATTTTTACAAAACAATAATTATTAAGTTTAAATATATTTTTTCTTTGATTAAAAATATATTATTTAATTTTAAATCAATAACAATTCAAAATTTTAAATATTTTCAATTATTATTTTTTAAAGTTTACAAAACAACAATTTTTGTGGGACAAAAAAATATCTCAAAACATCAATCTTTATGAGATAGAGGGAGTAGAAGATATGATGTGGTTAAAGATAGCGGCTGAGTATTTATGATTGGTAACATTGTAGTGGTTGAATAGTTATATATTATTATAGTTAGTACAAAATTAAATTAGTTTAGTTGAAAAATAAAAAAATAGAATAATAAAATATTATTTAATTCATAATATAAAATATAATTAGTTAAATAAAAAATGTTATAATGCTAAATAATGTATGCTTATAATTTATACATTATAGCAATTTGTAAGAAGCACATATATAAGATAAAGAGAGAAATTTTTTGTTAATGTTTCTTCTTAATAATATTTTTTTATTAAATAAAAAGGTTAAAAAATTCCTGAAAAGTATGAGTAATATCAGATTATATTCAATATTTTTTTTTATTTTGTCAGATAATAAGAATCCAACGCCAAAAACAACAAACCAAAATGCAAAAATATAAGCTGCGTAATTTTTAAACCTCACCAAATGTTAGTTTCATCGACTGACTTAAGTTGGTGTTTGCAACCATCAAAAATAAGGTTTAACTATCTTTTCCAACGAAGATCTCTAACCAAAATGTCCAACTACTATCTCTAAACGATTTGTTAATTGATCATTATAGGGGCAGTTCGTTTGCCAACTACCTTAATTAGTGATACCAATGAGAGCTTATATTTTGTTCACACGTCCTCTCTAGTCTCTTCTCTTCTGTTGGTATTATTGGACATTGGTTACAATTAACCCCAAAAAGTCAAAATTTATTTTTCACATCATTACTTTAGATTTGTTAACTGAGACTTTGTTTTTCTAAATTAAAAAGTGTATTGTGAATACAATTATTTGAGTTTTTTAGAGAAACTAATGTATCATAGATTCATATATAGTTGCATGAATTTATCAACTTGTATATAGCTTGTTTAAATTTCTCACATGTTTTTAGTTTCGAACAAAGATTAAATTTCGTCCCTAGAAAATATCTACCTTTTATCTCCACAGCTCCACTAAGAAAGAAATAAAATAGAAAATGGTGAGGAGGAAGTAGGTGACCCATCCATTAATAAGAATATCATCACTACTGTTTTGGAAGCATCCCTGTGCCACTCACTTTCTCATTCTCATTCTTATCTCTTATCTTTCGTTATTACTATTTTTATTTGTTTCCTTTGTATAACACCACTACTCCCCAAAGTAATTAGAATTGAGATGATTTTAAGACAAACTTATTCACCCAGGAAATAAATTATTGATTAAGGAAATAAATTCTGTATATCAGTTAATTTTATAATTATTAATTCTAAACATTATATTATAGTTTTAAATTATAACATCTAAACCCAAATTACTCTTTTTATAAACCCAAATTAAAATACAGTTTTCTTTAATTGTAAAATCTAAACTCCAACCGAAATATAACATATAATTTCGTTTAATTGCAAAATCTGAACTCTAACCACTCTTTTTTAAACCCAAGCCGACATATAATTTTATTTAATTGTAAAATTTAAACTCTAAACTCTAACCACTATTTTGTAAACCCAAACAGACATATAATTTTATTTAATTGTAAAAATTAAACCCTAACCACCCAAACCGACATATGATTTCGTTTAATTGTAAAATCTAAACTACTTGTTATTATTTTATAAACCTGAACCAACATAATTTCCTTGATAAAAAATATACAGCATTGGTTTCCTTAACTTGTTTTGTCTTTTAATTTTAGTTTTGATTTATTTTATAAATATAACATGATATATCAGTTTATTGTGTTTTGATTGATTAATTAAGAGGAGGTGAATGAGAATAGTTTACCCCTAGGAATAAAATCCAATAATTTTTCTTTATATCTCTTGCAAGTAGTTCTTAGTCTTATGAATTAATGATATCACAAGTTTATTCATATTAAGGAGAAAAAAGTAGTATTATTCTTCGATCGTAAAACTAACCATAACCTTATTATTAACGTAAACATTAACCGATAAAGATGCGAATTTTCACTTGGTCGTATGTACGTACAATAATAATCTACCATTAACATGTAATCACTAAGAATTTTCTACGGAATTAGCCAAACGAATGTTGTTCAAAATTCAACTATCGACGCTATATAAGAAATAATATCTTGAATTAAGAAAAATATCTATAAGACGCCCATAGTGATGTTGATATACATCACCATTAGGATTATTTAATATATAAAGTTGTTGTTTAGTCGCGCAAGTATTAATCATGACAATTTATAATGGGTCGTTTAGACTTTAGTCGACATAATTTGTTACAAAAATTAATAGAACTCTCTAGACGTTATCAGATATGGATTGGCGGAGAACTCCACCATTATCATTACCATATTATATCACATCTCTATTATATATAAACACCCTATTTTTTAGCTAAAGTCCGAACCTTTCGCCATCTTATCTAGTTGTGTATTTTATTCTTAGCCGCATTCACCTTAAATTGGATTATTGTAATTACTAAAGCTTTAGTTTAAATACAAATTCCCGACAAAATAAAGTTCTAACGAGAACTTAATGAGACGAAGATGCAAAATCGATTATCATGTTGTATGAATAAGCATCACGAAGACAAGTCATTAGAATGAGAAGCAAAATGAAGTACCACTTTTTCCATATACAGTGTTTAATTTACCGTAAATAACAAATTTTAACTTTATTAGGACGAAAAAAAAAAAAAAAACTTTCTCAGTCCATAAGAAATGAACCATGTTATCTAAAAAACCAACAACAATCGTTTTTCTTTTTTTCCCCTCATCGACCAACAACAATCTAAATAACAACAAGAGATGAGTAAAGAAAAATAAAATAAAAGAACCGATAGGTAAGACGTCTAGTTTAGTTTGTTGTATCTAGTTGCTTCATTACGATCACACATGCTTATTTAAAACACAACCCTTAGAAAACTTAATTACAACTTGGTAAGCATAATGAAGTACCACTACTTGTACGTGAAAAAAACGAGAAGCGTCTAGAGTTCTTCAAAATAGATTAAAATGTAAAAAGTGGTTTTTGTTTGTATATATAAAAAAAAAGTCAGAAGATGAGCATGGAGGACGCAAGGCGAAGTAAGGGATACATGTGGGAAGCAGGTGGTCATTGAACACGTAAGCCGTTCGCGGTGACGGCGGAAGAAACTTCGAGTTTCACAGTGCACTAAAATAGCGGCGGATCTACGCGAGTACGAAAAAGCCAAGTGTTAAGATTTGCTTTTATTATAAAACTTAAATAACAATGAGCATAAAATGTGAAGCAACCCGCATTGAAAAAAAATATGGAAGCACCATTTTTTAAGGTTGCTTAGGAAAATAGTCTAATCGGCCAGTTACTCATGATTGTCAAAAATCGTATTTTTATTCATTTTTTTCCGAAGAATGAGTAATAATATGTTAACATATTATGGATGCAATATACTAATTAAATTATCAATCATTTGCAAACGATTAAACGTGTAATACATAAAGTCAAAGTACGTAAACAGACTGTACACGTATACATAAAGATTGAGAAATTTTGGATCTGAATGGTAACCGTGATCAGAGCGGAAAATTCATCTGCAGATCAGACCGTTCTGTTTTAAACATATACAATGAATCGCTGCAATCCAACTCTATTTATAAGCAAAAACGGTCTGCAGTTTTATTTCTAGATCTTTTGGATCACACTATTACGAACTATATTTAATGAATAGTAAATAAAAATCGGTTTAATTCACAGACGGCTTTGTCTGCTTTAACCACTACAACTATTCATATCCTTTCTTTTTTGACTTATTGTTTGGTATATTTGACTTCTCATATATCGGAAGCGTCTTTTATTGAACTCACGAAAAAAAAAATTGAAAAAGTTTTGTACACAAGGATAGATATTCCTTGGTTATACTATACACAAAAAATTCACATTGAATAATACGAGAACTATGAGGACTAATTAGCGGAGCATGTCATGAGGAAAATGAATATGTCAACTGCATGATGAACCCTCTAATCTAGCTGTATTTTTTAAAATCACAGCTTCTTATCTCTCTTTTTTTTTTCATCCATCTTAAACAAATATTTCCATCCTTTTTTTAACTGCAACATTTTCCACATATATAATCTGCATTTTTTTCAAGAACTCTTAACATTTTGTTTGTTTAAATTGATAATTGTTATTGGCCAAAATACGGATGATAAAATTGGACTACTCATAAGCCTTAAACTATCTGTATTGTTATTTTTTTGTCATATTATTTGTATTTGACATCTTGTTACTTAGAATATTTGAGAAGATTATATCCTCTCTTGAATACAAACAATGTTCCCACGTTCGCATCAACACTAAACCTACCCAAATAGCGAAAAGATGCAATGTACTCCAAACACTTTTTTATAGGGGTCCAAAAGGATTTAACATTTTACGATACATCAGAATCAACGCGAAAAAAAAAGAAGAAAGAAGACGAAGCAATTTAGCAAAAAAATATTTGTAAGTAAAATATGCAATGGTTTCTACAGTCTACATAAATAGTCAGATTATGTAAATTCATTATAGTCAACAAAGTCATATACAGAAAAGAAACTTCTAAAACAAAAGATAATAATATTAAAATAATAAAAAGATGGTAACCAATAAGATGAATGGCATGGATCGCGCGTGTCCGTCTCATCGTTTCGTTACTTTGAAAAGCCTTTTTTTTTCTTTTCAACGCTCTCAACGCGGTTTCCATCACAAACGTTGCCGTTTCTAACTTTCTTAAACCAATCCAACGACCCGTTTACTTTTCCGCCACGTGTTTGTAATCAATGGCCCAGATTGAACTGTCATCTAAACTAAACTAGCTGTGTATGTCTGTGGTCACCATGAACTGTAACCAACCTCACTCCACTTACGTCTCTCTTTTGAGTTTTGAATGTATATCTCATTTTCATCACGTAAAACAAATTACAAATCAACACTCCTTTTTTATAAATACAAGTTCTGTTCAATTCGCATTTTATTAAAAATTGTTGATAAATAATATGGGATGCAAATAGAAATATAGATACTATTTTGCACACATAAAAAAAAAAAAGAGATGATGTTGTCGTTTTCAGAGCAGTTGGATGTCGTTTTATGAGGAAGATGAATGAATGGCGCATGTGACCCTTTTAGGTGAATTGTCTCTGTCACATTTTTTGTTCAAATGACCCTTTTGGTTTTATCGTTTTCGCGTGATATCGTGATTAACGTGACATATGGTCCAATTTCTACAATATTTTTTTTATATAAGCTATTAGTACAAGTTTTTATAAAAAAAATATATATCAATGGAGATCCAAAAACTAGTACAAAAAAATTGGTTTCTATTACAACTGTCTTTTCAGTATAGCACATAGTTCCCAAGTTGGATTGTAACACCACTATTTTCGATGACAAATATCAAAAGATTTGTTGTCTCTTATTAGATGTTAGAATGCAATTTAAAATATGTGACACGTTTAAAAGAAAAAGGTTTATTGTAAAGATAGAGAATCCAATTTACTCTTTATTTTTCTGGAATAAGAAGAAAGGTTAGGTGTTATATAATTGAAGAATGTTTCGTAAAGCTAAAAACATTAGATTTAGTGTGGCTCACACACATATGACACATCCTTAATTGTTTTATTCGTCTGAGGAAAAAAAAAACTCGACCATCAAATCACCTAATCATCTTTATGCCTACTCTTTTGTAGTATTAGATGCTGCTATGATACCATTTCAATCTCAAGTTCTCATATATCAATCGTTGTATCACAGCATATTTAATCAATCAACTACCTTAAAAATGTAAGCTAATATTTGTTTAAGAGCCCAACAACATTATAAATCGCAAAATTCGAATACTCAGTTGAAAACCAGCCGAACGTAGCTTGATCAGCTACTATATGTTGAAGAACATCTTTCCACCCATAGTCGAAAACGAAATTTTCTTCTATATACCGTCTGATTAACGAGTTGGGCTACTTCAACTATTTGAAGCCTACAAAACTAGCTGTTGTTTTTTGTCCCCCATCGACCAAATCACATTCTGCAACCTTCAGTTTCTTTTATAAATAAAGCCTTGGTGCTGTGTCTCTTTTGGTCCTTCGATTTGATCAATTTTTAACGGCCCATAAAACAAATTGTTATGAAGCGATGTTAAAATTGGAGACCCAGTTTAGTTTTTAGGTTTTTTATTCGGAACCGGGTGTCCGGCGGACACGTAAGCATGTTGCCCATACCAAGCTCATCAGCCGGCCCCTAGTAAAAAAATTATGACTTTAACATAGACCAAATATATACGTATGATGAAAAATTCCAAAAACCACATTAACATGACAAAGGGGAAGTCAGACAAAAACAAAGACTTAAACCCCTCCCAAAGACCAACTACTAGATAATTAAAAACCATAATAGTCTCACTGACACTCGTATATGTACAATACATATTTTGCATCTAACGATGGGCGTCCGATCAAAATATGGAATCAACATACGAGTGGTTTCGCTTTCTGTTGAACTCCAACAAGCTGCCGTACGTACGATCAGCCACCCCCACGAACAACGCTTCCGTGTCTGGACTAAACGAGATTCCCGCGATTTCTCCAAACAGATCAATCTCTTGACAATGACTATAACCAGCTTCCGTGTCAAACAAGTGTACAAAGTCTGCTGGCTCAACCATGGCTAAGAACCGTCCATCAGACGTGAACCTCACGGCTCTGATTGCTCCCATGTTTCCTTTCAGCACTTTGAGTGATTGAGACAGGTTCCTTACGTCCCATAGCCTACAGGTTGTGTCTTGGTTACCAGTGGCTAGGATCTGACCGTTTGGGTGCCATGCTGACGAAAACGAGTAGTCCAGATGGCCTTCCAGTCCGTGAATCACTTTTCCAGATCCGGCATCGGCTAGTAAACACTCTGGACTGTCCCCTAGAACAGCTACTAGCTTGCCGTCCGGACTGGTGGAGATGTTCTACAGACAGAGACGCACCAAAAACATAAGTAGTAGCACTTTTGAGACTAGAGCAGATAACATCAGCCGAGTCTGAAGAGAAGGAGATGCGCTTACATTTACAGACCAATCAAAAGTGAAACTGTTGAGGAAGGTGAAGCTTGTGGCATCAAACTGCCGGATGGTACAGTCATTGTTCGCAGCCATAACCCTTAACGAGCCACTACATGGAATAAGGAAACAAGAATTAGATGAGTTCTTTTCTAAAACCAATGTATACTTTGTTTTAGTAATTACTTGGGAGTGTAGTATATGTCAACGGAATTGGTGATGTCGTTTTCAGCTGATGCTAATTTTGTGCAGAACGCAACCTCAGGTTCGTTGACTCTCTTACAGATAAGCTCCCCTTGAAACCCTCCAGCAACTATCAAATCGTCTTTAACAGACATGGTACTTATCTGGACTCTTGATACAGACTGCGACAACGATCCAGTCTGATTCTACAGATTGAAATTACCAAAATGTTAATATAGAGTTGAATTCTGAGGTTTAAGAACAAGTAAGGTTGCTCACCGTTGCAGGAACAATGGGCTTGGCCACATTAAGTACTTCTTTGCCCCTTTGCAGCAAAGACGACCAATGCATGAGAGAGTAGTTATTCATGAAAAACACATCGTGCTTTGATGTTGCCCATACCAAGTTCCTCAGCTGTAAATATTAGACAATCGAGATTAGGATTCTCACATAAGACACAACTGGTCATCTTAGACAAAAAAAGAAAGAAAGAAACATGCAAGTTCTCACACAAAACACAAACCAAGAAGGAAACAAAACAGCCGTTTCAGTATCAAATATGAAACTTCAAAAGAATCAAAACTAATATCTATAATGTCTCAAATTTTAGGATTAATGGTTTTGCCAGGGGGAAAAAGATAAAAGAAGACCAAAATTAGAAGGATGAATAATAAGCACAAGGGCATTGGTATCACGAAAAATGCAGATCACATTGAAGCACTCATAAAAATGCAGAAATATGTAAGCTCTAACAAAATGATTCCCTGCAAGAAAGAAGGATGACAAAGTTAGAGAGTCCTTGTAGATGAACAAAACATTTCCTATCATACCATATTAACAAAGGTTTCCTTATGGCGCCAGCTGCTCTCCCAACCTGTTTAAGAAAGGTTAAGGCATGTAGTAACTGTTTCTCAAATGCAGCAGAGTTAGGGACAAGTCTTTCTATATAGTTCCCGATGGTCTAACAATGGACATTGAGCAACATATAGTGCAAGGGATTCTTAATACACTCTGTCACTATAATTTTATAGGCGTATGAAGCTCTATGAAAAATGTTAAAAAATTGCCTCGAACAGTTAGAGTTAGATTTATCAACTCTGCCTGGACCATCCTAGACACATATCATGACACTTTTTTTGAATAAGTTAGATAGAACCTTACACAATATTATTGTACCTGAGTTAATATCGAATCTAAACTATTATATTTCGAGAGGTAATTAGGAACGAGCAGGTTTAAATTTAAGCACCCTTGAAGATATTTATCTGCAAAAGAAAAGGACTTGGTGTGAATCAACAACACCCCAGCTGCAGAGCTGAGGGTGGGAACAATGAACATTAAGAAAAGAGGAAGAGGTGTCGAAAATTCTAAGATCAAACACAATTAACCAACAGAATAAACACTGACAACAAATACACATGCTATTCATCTTCAAAATAAGTTTTGAATTGTCATCTTCATACTATCACTTGGGTGTGAAATAATTGTGAGACTGAAGAAAGCAGCATGGAACAAGAAGTCTCTAATCTCTCATATAGCAGTAGCTGACTCGATTAATAATAAACACAGGAGCTGAAAGCAACAGAGTGAATTGTAAAAGACTCTAGACATCAAGAAACAGAGTATGCCACACATTGCAAAACATAGTAAAAAGCAAATATCTTTACCTGAAAATGTGCAATAGTGGACTTGACAAGCCTTGTGTTGAACTGAAAGCCATAAAAGTTTTTCCCTTTCTCTACTTGCAAGCATTCCTGTCAGATATAAAATAATACCAATGATCATGAACATGAACGAACATAAAAAACTCAAAAAAATTCAGAAATCTTTCAATATAAATATAGTTACAGAACAAACCTTATGAAGGTGTTGTCGTGATCGATGGAGGCTCTCAAAGTTTTTATATTGTAGCAGTCTGTTCTCACGGTATCTATCTCTAGTGTAATTCAGCCTCTCCCATGGAATCCCTTGAATATCTTTTCCATTCCTAGCTTCTAACGCTGACGTATCATTGCTCAGCTTATTACTCTGCGTCTAACAAAAATAACATAACACTACAGTTTACCTGTTAATTAATTCATCACATCCAACAAAAAAAATCACCAGCCTTTGTTTAAAACAGAGCTGCAGAATAAACATAGTATATATCATTACCAGCTCGAAATCGGAGTCCATGTAATCAGAATCCGAATCAGAATCACTCGTGACAACTACCTCTCCAAAGGGTGGTTCATCATCATCGAAATCAGCGTGAAAACCATCAACGAGGTACTCGAGATCAGAGTTGTCGAAAATATCCATCTTTAAACCTGCTGAAATCGATCATCAAACACAATAAAATATATATATATATATATATATATATATATATTAAAAAACGGCCATAAACAGCTAACGAAATCGCATAATCGAACAGAAAGAGGGAAACAAAAACATTTGTGTTGTTGTTCAAAAGTTGTAACCTGTTGTTGAGAGAATTGGTGAAGGAAGGAGAGAAGAGCAAAGCTTTTTGTGTGGGTGGTTTAAGCAAAAGAAACGGTGGGGATGGAGTTAAAAGGGACCTTAAGCTCTACTTATATATAACCAACGGTGGAAGGAATTGAGACCGGTTAATATAAATACGACAAGGTTTCCGTGGGTCCGGTTAACTAGAGCCTGTAATTAAAAAAAAATAAACAAACCTTAATAGTATTTGATATATATATTTTTTAGTGACTGATGTCAACATATTAAAAGCCAAATTGTTGTTTGTTTTTTTCTTTACTATATACCATCTGAATTAAATGTATATGTCCCAGACGTCGGGTTGAGAGAGTTGAGAGGCGGGACACCTTTAACCTAACAAAATATCTGAATTTTCTACTAGTGAGAAAATAATGGGAAATGAGACAAGAGTCAGACAATTTTAATGAACACGAAAATATTAGGGGGATGAAGAGGACTTCAGCCTAAAGACCACGAGGAAATATTCAAACAAAATTGTAATAAAATATGCTCTTCTTTGTTGTTAATGTCACACACACTCTTTGGAACGTGGCTATCATAGTCTACCGACATCTCACAAGTCACAACAGTCTCCTTAATGGGTAATTTCCTCGGTTCATAAAATACACTTCTTTGTTTTAGTCCTCAAGCGGCTACGTAGTACGTACGACGAGCTTATTATAATGTCGTCACGAGGAGGACTGATGATACGTTTACCAGGCCTGCCACGTGTCTTCATAATTTTTGCAAGGGCTTAGCTTCCTCCACGTGTCACTAAACTTTGAGTTTTTGATTCTCTATCAGAAACTACCCACAAAAAAACATATGAAATTTTTTAAATTTACGCCCAACTGTTATTTATGAACATGTTAGAATTTGTGTGAGAGATTTTGAACTTCAAATAAAAATTTCAACAAAGCTCCTTCCACCAAACACTTTTGAGTTGAGACAGAAACAAATAACATTATCTTATCTACTAACAATTGATTAATTGTTTGAAACCGACAATTTTTATCCAGTCAAATCTAATTACGTGACCAGATAAAACTCAGATAGATCATCACAATTAGGTTTTATTGTGACAAATGGCTTGAAACGATAAGTTGATGTTATTATAATTATTGTTATCCATTTTCACTTTTTGTGGTTGGTTGGACGGTTAATTTGTTGTATACTTTTCTATCAATTCTTGTCATTTGGATAACATTACAATATTTGATTACCAAAACGTTTTGATGGACTAAATGGGACTAATCCTAAATTTCATAGCCTACAAAGCAAAATCTGTTTGAAGAAACATTTATTGGGTTTTAGGCCCATAATAAGGAAAGAGTTATTGAAAGTCTTTTATTTTTTTTGGACAAACAGTTATATTGAAATGTCACAATATTTAAATAGATAGATATAATTATGGAAAGAATAATAAATAAGAATGTTGAACAAAAAGAAAAACAAAATTAATAAATACAAGAAGAAGAAGACTCTCTGACACACTCTCACACCAGTACTCATCAGTTCCTCATCTTTACTTTTTTCCGCAATCTCGAAGCCATGGCTAAACTGATTCTTCTTTTCCTCTTCTTCTTCTACCATTGCGTCGTCTCAGCTACTCCGCCGCACGCGTGCGACCCTTCGAACCCAGCCACGAAGCTCTACCAGTTCTGCCGCACTGACCTCCCAGTGAACAAACGAGCGCGTGATCTCGTCTCGAGGCTAACCGTAGACGAGAAGATCTCTCAGCTGGTGAATACAGCTCCAGGGATACCGCGTCTTGGAATTCCCGCGTACGAATGGTGGTCGGAGGCTTTACACGGCGTAGCCGGTGTCGGTCCAGGAATCCGGTTTAACGGAACGGTTAAAGCAGCTACTAGTTTCCCTCAAGTCATCTTAACCGCTGCTTCTTTCGATTCCTATGAATGGTTCCGCATTGCTCAAGTTCGTTTCTTCTCTCTCTCACTCTGTTTTATTTAATCGATTTAATTATCTACCTTGATTAAAATGTTACTTAGTCTAGCAAGAATCAATTATATCTATTTAATATCGAAATTTACTACTAAAAAAATCCAATTATATTTTGTTTTTAATAAGAATGTATGTTTTGTATTGAGGTGTTTTCAGGTAATAGGAAGGGAAGCAAGAGGAGTGTATAACGCAGGGCAAGCGCGAGGGATGACATTTTGGGCACCAAACATTAACGTATTTAGGGATCCACGGTGGGGAAGAGGCCAAGAGACTCCCGGCGAGGATCCGATGATGACCGGATCTTACGCGGTGGCTTACGTTAGAGGACTACAAGGTGACTCTTTCGACGGTCGTAAAAGTCTAGCCGGTCATCTCCAAGCCTCCGCTTGTTGTAAGCATTTCACTGCCTACGATCTTGACCGCTGGAATGGTATCACTCGCTACGTTTTTAATGCTCAGGTAATTACATTAATTAATTTCTTCTCTTAATTAGTTCACTTTTTTTGCAATGCTTTAGTTACTTCTTTTGACTAATCTTTTCCATTTTTGATTTGTTTTTTTTTCATCCTAAAGTGTAGTCTTTAGGACATCTTCAAAGTGGAATTTTTTTACATAATGCCGTTTTAATAGTTTATAAATTGCTTCTTCATTGCACTCTCTTTATGTCTTGTCATTAATTATGTGCTAATCTTTTTAGTCTTGTCACGAATATGTACTTTGATTATCATTATATAAACTAATCTTCATGTTGACAAAGTTTTCAAAATATATTCTTCCCATTAAAATTTAAGTAAATACAGTAGACTGTTAATTATTGATCCTCGTTTTTGGTTTTTAAAAAGGTGAGTTTGGCTGACCTGGCGGAGACGTACCAACCACCGTTCAAGAAATGCGTAGAAGAAGGCAGAGCCAGTGGTGTCATGTGTTCTTATAACCGAGTCAACGGCATTCCCACTTGCGCTGACCCAAATCTATTGACTCAAACCGCTCGTGGCCTCTGGCGTTTTCAAGGGTTCGTTCCTCTCTCTACTTCGTTACATGCCTCCTTTTAATCAACACCACTCTTATTTGACAAAACAGAACTGGCTCTCTTTTTTCAGATACATTACTTCAGATTGTGACGCTGTCTCAATCATCCATGATGCTCAAGGCTACGCCAAAACCCCTGAAGACGCCGTGGCTGACGTCCTCAAAGCTGGCATGGACGTAAACTGTGGATCATACTTACAGAAACACACCAAATCAGCTCTTCAACAAAAGAAAGTGTCGGAATATGACATTGACAGAGCTCTGATCAATCTTGTCTCTGTTAGGATTCGTCTCGGTCTCTTTAACGGCGATCCAACCAAACTCCCTTACGGAAACATTAGTCCTAACGAAGTTTGTGCTCCGGCTCATCAAGCTTTAGCACTCGAAGCCGCTCGTAACGGTATAGTTCTCTTGAAGAACAATCTTAAACTCCTTCCTTTATCCAAAGCCTCTCCGTCGTTAGCTGTGATCGGTCCAAACGCTTACGCCGCTAAAACGCTTCTCGGAAACTACGCTGGTCCGCCTTGCAAGACTGTGACTCCTCTTGACGCCTTACGAGGTTATGTTAAAAACGCTGTTTACCACCAAGGATGTGATTCCGTGGCTTGCTCTAACGCTGCCATTAGTCAAGCGGTAGCAATCGCGAGAAATGCTGATCATGTGGTCTTGATCATGGGACTAGACCTGACTCAAGAGAAAGAAGATTTGGACCGCGTGAGCCTCAATCTTCCCGGGAAGCAGCAAGAGCTCATAACGAGCGTTGCAAATGCTGCCAAGAAACCTGTGGTTCTGGTTCTCATCTGTGGCGGTCCTGTCGATGTCTCGTTTGCTACGAATAATAATAAAATCGGAAGCATTATATGGGCTGGTTATCCTGGAGAAGCCGGAGGGACTGCTCTTGCTGAAATCATATTTGGAGATCACAATCCAGGTGAGTCTTTCTTCTTCTTCAACAGTTAATTACAAAAGGTTACTACGTTGATTATATACTATTTGTGGTGTTTAGGAGGGAGATTACCTGTGACTTGGTATCCTCAGAGCTTTGTGAATGTGAAGATGACAGACATGAGAATGAGGTCAGCAACAGGATATCCAGGAAGGACTTACAAATTCTATAAAGGACCCAAAGTGTTTGAGTTCGGACATGGTCTCAGCTACTCAAAATACTCTTACCAGTTCAAGAATCCGGCTGAAATGAGTCTCTACTTGAACCAAACTAAAGCTCTGACCAACTCGGATTCTGTTCGCTACGCTCTGGTTTCGGAAATGGAGAAACAAGGTTGCAATGTAGCCAAGAAGGTCACTGTTTCTGTGGAGAATCAAGGAGAGATGGCAGGAAAACATCCGGTGCTGATGTTTGCGAGACACGAGAGAGGAGGAGAAGACGGGAAACGCGCAGAGAAACAGCTTGTTGGGTTTAAGAGCATTGTGCTAAGTAATGGAGAGAAAGCGGAGATGGAGTTTGAGATTGGTCTTTGTGAACATTTGAGCAGAGCTAATGAAGTTGGAGTTATGGTTGTTGAAGAAGGAAAGTATTTCTTAACCGTTGGGGATGCAGAGCTTCCTCTTACCGTTAATATCTGAATCTGAAAACATATAAAAAAAGACGATTCTTTCGAATTGGATTTTTATTTATTTGAATACCATGCAAATATGCAATAAATGCGATTTTTTTTTTTTTTCAGATTTAAACTGTTCATGATTGTTGTTATGTCACTACATAAGAGCTAAGCAAGTGAAACACAAAAAAAAACTGTTTTTTTCGGTTTATTTCTGAGGGCATATTAATTAAGGGACGCCTCATCAAGCTTCTCTCTGTATTGTGCCAGTCTCTGAAACCAAGAAGCATTATTTGAGCAAACTCATAACACCGGAGAGATATAAAGAAAATGAAGAAACAGTTGGGTTTGGTTTACCTTGGTATAAGCATAGACACCAGCTTCAGTAGGACCAACCGGGCTTCCTCGTTTCATGAATTTTCCATCTCTGAAGATGTAGAGCAATGGTATACCCGTTGATAAGTCTAGACTTGTAACCTGAGAAAAGTCAAAACATAAGTTTAAGCAACTCCGCAACACACAATGATCAAAATGACTGAACTAGAACCAGAATGTTTTGTTACCTCTTGAGAAGTTAAATCGTCCAGATACATAATGATAGATCGCAATGAGTTCCCATGAGCAGCAATCATTACGTTATTCCCAGATGCAAGCTCTGGTTTGATCTGCATAAGGATTTTAGACATCAGCATAAAGGATTACGTTTAAGTAAGGAGAATAAATAGAAGAGCCTCTCATTCATTCATTCATACATTGTCTTCAAAATAAGCCACTGCTCTCTCAGCACACATCTCCAAGCTCTCGCCTTTAGGAGGAGGTATTTCGTAACTCCTACGCCATTCGTGAACTTGTTCTGTTCCATATCTTTCCGCTGTTTCTTTCTTGTTCAAACCCTGCAGTTCTCCATACCTAACTCAAGAAAAAAAGTTGGAAATTTAACACATCATATTAGTATACATAAGAAGAAACACAAGAGAAGTGGGATTTGGTTTTACATTCTCTCATTCAGCTGCCAAGCCGCTATGACCGGGATAGATTGTTTTCTAGTTTCTTCGCTAAACACATGACTCCAAGTTTTAGCCTTTACACTCTCATTATGCAAGATGATTGGAACCTATAGAGAAACTGGCACAAGTCAGATACAGAGCAATCTCCTGACAAAAAAAAGCAATAGAAACCATGTTTTAAAAATCTATTTAGTAACCTTCTTGCGGCGATGCTGAGTCATAGCAAGCATTGCGGTCATCTGAGCACGGATCAAAGAAGAAGTGAAGATCAAATCTACAGGTATGTTACTAATCTTCTTCCCAGCTTCAATAGCTTCTCCCACACCTTTCTGAGTCAATGGCACATCAACACAACCCGTGAACAGATTCTTCTCATTCCATAAAGATTCTCCATGCCTAATCAATATCAAAGCAGCTTCATCTAACAAAAAAAACATAGGAAGCAAACAAGTACTTTAAATTCAATGTTTCTCTTTTCTCTTAATATAAAATGAGACCAAAGAACAAAAAGGAGCATACTTGATCTCTTCTTGGATTCAAAAGGTTTGTTCTTGGAAGGAGACAAGACAGTGTTGTCAATGACCTGAGATGCAGTTGCTTCAATCTTGAATCTTTTTGGACTAAGTTTCATGGGTACATTCAAAGGCTCCTTAAGAAAAAGAGAAGCTTTGAAAGGTCTATTATGAGAGACAATAGACCCGATTGCTTGGTGAGAAATAGTCGTAGTAGCCATTTCTCAGAAAATTCCTAGAAAAAAAAAAAATCAAAAGTAATCAAGAAACGTAAAAGCTTAAAGTGATTGAAAGATCTCAAATTCGATAACCAAAACGCAAAATCAAATCATACACTATAGGCTATATAGCATTAACATACCTGTTCTAGTTAAAAAAAAAGGCTATGACGACGAAACCAAAGATGGAGACGAAAAGGGACAAATGAGGAGAATTGAGTACACGTCGATTTCACTAAATCTTATTGAATAGAAAGATTGAAGCTTTTATAAATGAAAAATCTCTCCTTTATGTCTTTTGCGTGTAGAAAAGAGACAAGTTGTGATGGGAACACGACGAGGAGAGGAGGGTTGTTGATGTTGTGAAGGAGGCGTTTTGACGATTTTTTTTTTTGGGGGGGGGGGGGGGGGGTTCGTATCTAATTATTTTAGGGTTTATTGATTGTTTTTTTCTTTTGTTTGTGTATAGCTTTCTTGACGGCGACGAACTGGGTTTGACATTTGGCAATTTCCAGTTATGTTTCACCCTTTCAGGTTTCTGCCTATTTGGCCCTTTCTGCAATATCTCGTGATTCTTTTTTGTTTTTGTTTTTTTTTTTAATCTTTTTTTTTCATCTTTTGGAGTTTATTTAATATTGATATTTGTTTTTTACTGTCTTTTACGATTATTTTACAAATATTTACGATAATTTATTAACGACAAGAATTGAGTTGTAATTGTCACAAGAAAGCATGTATGTACATATATGTAGTTTTTTCATATAAATTAACTTACATAAGCTTCTTATTTTCTTATGTATATGTTGTATTATGGGGTATTGAGTTTGGTGATGTATTTTAGCTTGTTGGGGGTTGGTCAATGTGAAATTAAAGTAATTTGCTTTTAAGTTTTTTCCCCAACAACCATTGGTGATGATTGATGATGATTATTTGATGTGTATGAAAAGGCTTAAGGAGATGCTAAGTAACCGTTCAGGGATCCAACATATAAGGTCACTTCATGGTTCTGAGTTAAGATCAGCCACCGAACCGGGTGCTCAGGTTAATAATGCTCGCTGTGAAAAGTTTTTATTTTTACACTCCTAGTGTATATATTTCGAGACTATGACTATCTCTAGGCTTTTAACTCTTCATATCTAATTACTACAATTTCTAAACTTATGCCTGCATAAAATATATAGTGAATATGTAAGAAGGCCGAACCCGAAGCCATGATCGGACGAAGAATGAAGAGTTGTTTTTAAAATAAAAGAGAAGACACTTCCTAAAGAAGGAAATGACGCATCAATATATATATAAGAAGAACAGAGTTTCCGATAACCAGAGTCATCATCACATCATCTAAGACAGATAAGTAATCAAACAAATACAAATATATCGCTCCTTCATAACCCGAAACTCATTAAATGATAAAAAGAACAGCAAATCATAAGATTAAACAGAGGGAGAGAGATGATTTAGAGATGGTTTTTAATATCATCTTCGTCTTCATTAACCATGTACTTCTGAAACAGGGCAGAGCAGAAGATATCGCTCACGTCTTTCTCGAATCCCATGTTGTTGGCATGTCTGATCTGCGAGGCAATGCCACTGTAATGGTTCAAGATCACACGAGACTGTTCGCGTCCGACGGAGATTTTAGCGCAGCTTTTGTCAGAGCTTTTCACAAGCATAACGTCACACATCTCGTCCTTGTGATCGTCGTGGACAACGAACTTGTAGTTTCCTTTTTTGTCAGATACAGCCACGTCTGAGTAAACCTCTTCCATTGTCTGTCTGTGTTTGCACACAAGCTTCACAGTTGCACCTGTTTTATATATATATAGTAAAATACAACCATTACCACCACAATCAAGATCTGTGAACTTCAAGCCAAAAAAAAAAACAAGTTTTTACTCTGTTTTAGCCCTACTCTGTTTTGTTCTTGAAACAGATCAAGATTCTTAAAACACATAAAGAATCAATCAACTATGTTGTAGTAGTAAACTTCAGATCCAGATCTAGAACAAAAAGCAGTTAACACTACAAAATTACAAACCTCTAAGATCCATCAAAATCAAGATTCAGAACACAGATCTAAAAACGAATCCTTTAGAATAAAGAAATCAAAACACTTGCTTCAGATCTGGAAGCAGAAACTAAGGATCATAGAGAGAGAGATCTAGATATACCGGGGATGAAGTAGGAGGATTCAGGAGTCTCGAAGCCGAATTTGCAAGTGTCACAGTAAGTGCGACCTTCAACCACCATTGTATTCTTACCAATACTTCCCCTCCTTGCGGCCACGGCAATCGCCGGCAAGATACAAAGAACCAACAACATCACCAGTTTCGCCATTTTTCGATACTTGAGAGAGAGAGAGAGAGAGAGAGACAACTAATGGGATTTTTGAAGTGAGAAGGAAGGAAGGAAATGAAGAGAGTGAGAAAATTTAAGACAATGGAGGAGCGAGTCTAGGCACAAGAAGGAAGATGATGAAAGCGCGTGAGATCAGCCACCACCGTTAAAAAGATAAACTAATCTGTGTTTTGTTATCGTGGTTTTAGTATGAGAGCAGGGGCTCTTTCGTCAGTTCAGTATAAGATTATGATAACGTGGCGTTATGTGATTGGATGGAACATGAGTTGGCAAAAGTGAACAAATAAAAAAGGCGGTGCGTTTGCGTGATTGCAGCTGGATAGTAGTAGTGGTTTTGTTAAACTCTCTCTGTCGGTGCTCACATGTCAAGAAAAGCATCAACCCAACAAAAATTAAATGCTCTCTTTTTATAATTTTTTTTAATGAAAAGGCCAAAACAACGATAATTATTTGAGATTATTAAAAAAAAAAAAAAAACTGAGTTAAGATCCATTATATGTTTCCTTGGATCTCTTATTGGCCCATTATTGGTTTTGAGCCCATTATGTCACAAACATTTTCAGCTCTAACAAAGCCTTTTTACTCATTCAGTATGTGGGATCAGTGTGATTCATTTATGTGTAGGTGTAGCCTACTGCTATGCATTCAAATTGATTCATTACCCTAACCTTTTGGGCTTTGTTAACTTTTTTGGTTATCACTAATTGCAGTTTGCAAGTTTTGTAATCATATTCCTTTTTTTTTTTTGTTTTTGGTTTTGTTTTGTAATAATATAATAGTATATTTTTAAATTAGGTGAAACTGAAACTAAAAGCGGAAACTCTTAACATATATATAGGTCCCTGATTGTGGTTTTCAGATATGATTTGAGAAAGATATCGATAAACTACAATGTAGACATACATTTATATATATATATATATATATCTTCCAATAGTAAAAGCATATTTGAAATCATCACACTCCTATCAAATCGCAGGTCGTCGTCTCTAAAGACAAACTATAAGACGAATATATCCTATATACATACGTATTCAAACCATTCTAGTGCTTTGTGTGGTTGTAAAGTAAATAGAGTTCATATTTTAGTTATTATACAGAAAAATGTGAGGGACTTTTATACCTAAAGCAAGTGGGGAGAGGCATGAAAGTATAATATCTAAATCAAATCAAGAATCAAAATAATTGAGATACCAATTGAGTATGTTTTGTTTTATGTATACTCTTAATTAATAAACATACGTGAGATTATTGTTAAAAGTCCAATTTAAGAATTAAATGAACAATTTAGAAAGCTATATGATTCGGACCCTCCCATGAGCTGTTCCCACTTGTCTTTGCTTAATTTGGATGGAAACAATTCGATCCGTAATTCATAAAACGGGCCGACACTACTGTGATAGATCTAAATAAATAATGCATGAAAAGATCATAACAAAAAATTTCAATCAAAAGTTTCACATAAAGGCGAAAATAACATGCGTGAGTGTTATTTTAGTGTCTTGTCGTAATACAAACGGAAAGATACATACGACCGTGCTTTAGAGTTTAGATGTGATTAAGTTAATATCATCAAAGTTCGACGACGGTAATAATTAACTCCTAAGCACTAACGCCATTTAATAAAATACAGCTTTAGCCTTTCTCAAGTGTACTTAACCTTGTATTATATCATAAAACCCTATATATTAGACTCGAAGTAAAAAAAAGGATCAATGACATTTATTGTACAATTGCTGGATTAGGGAGATTAAAATAATGGATGCATGGCATATTTGCACGTGTACTCCTAATATTCTTATCCCCACACTTACAATATTTTTTAAGAATATTAGAATTGTAGAACCATAGAGTAACGGGACAATTTCTTATTTCGTATCCCCTCCTAAAAAACAAAAACCACTTACATTAGCACACATATACAGATATAGCCACAAACTCTATTTTATTTAACTAGTAGCCAGCGCCTTATTCGAGCTGTTAGCTCAGACATTTCTTTAGTCATATGATCACTTTGTGAAAATATGCATTCTTGTCTTAACTCTCCCTTTTGGAATCTCAGATCAGAAACACAAATCTTATATAGAAGTTAAATCTTGTATCACAATGGATACATCACACACATGTAATGTACAATAATGAATCACTTGTGCAGGTTATTCGATTTTCGCTTAATTAGAAACAATAAACTATCTCAACTTGTCATTTGTTTTCCGGCTTATTCATAAAGTAATTTCAAATTAAATAGATAAAGAGCATGCTATTATTCTCAAATTCTTACCATCTACTTTGGTCGAGAAAGATGCCAACAATTTTTTTAATAGATAGTTTGGACTTCTTTAAATAGAGCTTTAATTTAGACCTGGGCATTCGGTTTATCCGGTTTAATCGGTTCGGTTTATTCGGTTTTTCAGATTTTCGGTTTTTTAAAAATTATGCCGAATTAAACCGAATTATAATTCGGTTCGGTTTAATCGGTAATCGGTTTATTCGGGTCGGTTATCAGCTTTGAAATCCATTCCGAACTAAACCGAATTTTTTTCTATTTCGGTTTATTTTAACCGAATTAGACCAAAATACAAATAATGGGCTCAACTGAATATAAAAATCCAATAACAATCCCAATTATAAAACCAATCTCCATTAACAAACTAGGGTTTTGACGAAGTGGCCGACGGCGAGGCTGCGAGGGAGACGGTAACGGCAACGGTAACGACATGCGATAGTTAAATCTCCTTGTCCGATGAGTATTCCGGCGAGATCTGTCAACATAGATCAAAGGAAAAAAGCCCGTTTTAATTCGCTCTAATCTCCATGAGAAATCAAATAATACAACCCAAATCAAATTCAAGAGTGAAACTTAAAAAATGATGATAAGTAAGAAAACTAACTGTAATCTAGCAGACAAAGATGTTTTTGAGTTGATGCAATTGAACTAGCCTCAGTTTCCGACGATAGAGTGTTGGCGATATTCACAGAGTGACGTTCAACGCCTGACAAAAGATTATTAGAGATAGAGTTGAAGGATTCTTAGGGTTAACAAGAGGGAGAATGTCATTTTGGACTGGATAAAAACACTAGTGGGCCACATATTTTTTTACTGTTGACTTATTAAAACATAGGCCCGTCAGATTTCTTTTGGGTTTGGTACAAAACAGTTAGAAGTAGCCCAATTTCAAAACAAATTAAATATGTATGTCATTAAACCTAATCAATGGTGAAATGATTAATGGCGGCCGCACTTCTCCTTCTGCAAATTACACAGAAGCTTACAGATGAAGAAGGAGATGAAGTGATGTAGAACAGAAACCGAATAACCGATCGGTTATAGCCCGCCGAACCGAACCGAATCACTAACCGAAATCCCAAAATTATTTTGCCGATCGGTTTATTTCTGTTCACAAAATCGGCGCCGATAACCGAAAATCTCGGTTTTCTCAGTTCGGTTTGCTCGGTTCTTGCCGAACGCCCAGGCCTACTTTAATTTGTAGTTTTTAAACAAAAACATAATTATACAGCTTTTGTTTCGTAAAACAATGATTAAGGAGCGTGAATGCTAGGTTGGAGAGATCAAAGAGACGTTGGAATTCAGATAGTTGGCCAAATTTGATGCTGACACATGCCAATTTGGCCAAGTGGTAGACTATTCTATTACTCACCTTGTACGTTAAAATGTTAAATATCAACTTGCTACGACAAAGTTTATTCACAAAGCAATCTATATGTGTGATATAAAAATCCATTCATAGCATAGATTGTTAATACGGACATTTTCTGTTTCAACACTTTTATACAAAATACTCCTATAAAGATTTTTCTCATGGTAAAAGAAAACAAAACAGAAGAGAATTTGTTCTGGAAGATACAACTAATCAATGCTTATGTGGACTTTCATTTATTATTTTGCTGCTCACAACTTGCTTAGATACTTGTATAATGTTGTATTATTGAGTAAGTATTCAACAAAGTGTTAAAAGGTCGCGTTAATCATATCTCGTTAGAAATAAAAACGAACTACTTTCCAAAAGTTTGTATTTTTTTATAAAAAAGGTTATGACACAAATGGGAAACACAGACAAAAAAAAATTGTCATTAGGAATCTGTCAAAACTGTAACGAACTTTAAAGACAACAAAGAAAAAAAAGAAGAGAATCTATTAAATTTTTCCATTGGGTGGATACTGGGACCATGCTGATTAGGCATGATTCCTGACTCGATCAGCATCGTATTTTTAGTTAACATTTGTCTATTTCATTTTATATTTACATTTTTTTTAATATATTTACATTTACATATGAATATATAATATAGCATACGGACATATATAAATCGGTATATGTGTAATACTACATGATTTGTGTATAAAAAGCACATAAAGGCAACAGCCAGTACAAAACTTATACATCAACTTTAGTTAACCTAGATTGAAAATTTGGAATTAATTTTCCACTAGAATAAACGTTATTCATTCCAGATTTAATGTATGATTTAAAAAAAAAAAAAAATACTTGTTTTTACTTTAAAAGAGTATATCTCATCAATTTATTAATTACGCTGCCTTTGTATTTCTTTTTTTTTGTGCAAACCAAATACTTTAAATTAGAATTGGGACTAAACCAGGTCTGGTACAAGGGATTGCAGGGATTGTTTAGCGAGAGCATCGGCTTCTCGATTACAAGATCTAGCGACAAAAGAAAATTTGATGTGCGAAAACGAAGAGGATAGTTGGAGGATATCAAAGATTATCCTGTGGAGTTCCTTAGGCGGATTCTCCGAGTGAATGGCTTCAATTAATTGTTTGCAATCTGAAGCGACAGAGAGGTTTTGGAAACCTAGATTGTGAGCATCTTGTATGGCGTGGAGCAAGGCTACTGCTTCGGCGATTAGTGGTGATCTGATCCATAGGGAGGTGCAGATCCTATACAGTGTTGGCGGATTGCTTCATTGCGGAAGATCCAACCACATCCTGCGGTTTTTGTCTCTTTTTGCCAAGCCGCATCTACGTTACAAATGATCATATCAGATCCTGCATAAGTAGGGGAAGTTTGAGTTAACCTTGGTTGAGGAGGTGTCTCAGACTCTTGGGCTTCACACCATTCCCGTCCTAGTGCTATAGCTCGAGTTAGGGTTTCTTCTGGTGATGTTGGTTTGCTATTGAAGATTTTGTGGTTGCGGGTGTTCCAGATCGCCCAGAAGATCCAAGGGAATAGGGGGCCATGTCCTACTCCACTCGGTGGTAAACACACGAGTATCTTAGCCTTTTCAATAAAGTCGCGGATTGAGTGGATACTTCCTTGGGGTAATTGGTTTTTGAAAGGGGCTGCTTTCCACACCTGTACAGCGAACGGGCATGTAAAGAACAGATGGATTGAGGTTTCCTCTGATCCACAGAAAGGGCATTGACCTTCAATATTGATTGATCTTGCTCGCAGATTTTCGCGTGAAGATAGGGCACCTCTTACTGCTTTCCGTAGGAGTAGCTTGTTTTTGGGTGAAGTTTTCAGGTGCCAAATGTATTCTGACCAATTGAATTCTCTTGTTGCAGGTGGAGGAAGTGGGGCGTCGGAGTTGTTGATTTTTATGCTTTCATAGTATCCCGACTTGGCTGAAAATATCCCAGTCTTTGTGGGGAGCCACACAAAGGTATCAATTGCGCCTTTTTTACTCAGTTTGATGTCTAAGATTTCTTGTTCAAGGTCCGGTAGGATGGCTTTAATCTTCTCTCTGTCCGAGTCTGCACTTGAAGGTGAGATCAAACAATCCACCGTGAGGCTTTGTGTTTCTTCTGTCGGTGGGCCCATTGGGGTCAAGGGTTTCTCTAAGGGTTTCTTCTTAAAACAAGAAATATTTCTTCGTAATCTCCGATGTTATAAAAACCTATGATACAAAAATATTACAGCTACTATTCTTCAGTCTCGTTTTGTTTTTATCGTTGGTTCTAAAATATCTTGCTCCAATCTCCTAAAACGAAACCTCGCCCACATAAATTCACAGCAAATAATGTAATCTTAAATTTTTCTCATTTAAGTACTTAATAAAAGACAAGTCTCACATACATTTGATTTTTATTTCAAATAGATCAAAACTTGTAAAATTTGAACCCTCGAAAATCATCTAATTCAAACCACAACACGAGGGTGATTAACACGGTTAATCACAGTTAAGTAACGCATAATGCTTTATGTATGTAATCACCCATCATAATCATATACAAACACATAGCATATATAATACCACACATATAATAGAATTATATATATGAAAATGGGGGGGGGATTACACTGCGGCCGCAGCTCTCCCTTTGCCAGGCTTCGCTCTCGCTGGGGCTGCCACGGCCGGTTCTTTCACCGGCGCCGATTTACCCTTCTCTTTCCTCTCATCTTGTGCCATTTGCTCTTGCCTGCACTCTGAGCTACAAAAGGCCTTATCTCCCCTGCCATTTTTAATTACACACAATTTATTATCATTAATACTCCAATTAATAACAACATATTAAGTAATTATCATAATTCATTCACATAATGGATATGTCATTCGAAGCTAATTAGTAAATGTCTAAAACATAAATATATCAATGTAAGTATAACGTCACGAAAGCAAAATTTACTACAATAAAAAATTATGTTATGAAATTTTACAACAGTCAAGATTTGAGAATATATACATACCTATACATGTAGATGTCACGGCCAGGAACAAGAAGACGTTCGCAAAGTGAGCAAGATCTTAAGAAATGTCCAGCGTCGGTGAAATCTCCAGAGTGTCTCCTGAGGTTACCTCTGGGTGAGACCATAGATAAGAGGCGTTGATCTAAGAACCCACGGTTTTGATCAACGTCTGCTGTCACGTGTTGACCGTTGGAAACGTAAGGTCCTACTACAGCAGGTGGATTCTGTTGATCTGATGTCTCTGATTCGCTGGGAAGGTTCAGATCGAACTTTATCTCTGATAGACTTGTTGTTCTGTTAATCGGTGGTCGTTGTCTCTTTCCAAGCAACATCGTATATTAATTTTGTTGTGTGTGTCGTGTGTTCTGTTTCTTGGAGCTCTGGACAGAGCAAATCTTGAGAGTAAAAGAGAGAGAGAGAGGGAAGAAGAGGAGGGGGGAGTGAGGAAGGAGAAGAGCAGGGAAGATAAAGAAGAAACCATAAACTGAGGAATCAATCTAGACCGTTGATTTATCTCATCTTAGTTTTTGTTTTCGTCACGATCATGCCACGTCATGATTCTGAACATTTAATTTTTAAAAGAACATTTTTTGCATTAAACTCTGTTTGTACTTTCTAATAATGTAATGTAAATCATAGAATTCGTGATAATTAGTAGTCGAGCTTTGTTAAAAATAGATCCGCTGAGTAGATTATTTCCGAAATGTTTCTTCCATATATCTCATACTATAATCTTTTTTTGGTAGACAAATCTAAAGCTATGATTAAAAACAAATCTAGAAAAAGAAAAAAAAAAATAGTTAAGTTTTTACATAAGCAACTGATTTCTTTAAAGAACTTTAATACTATTTCTAAGCATTGATTAGTTTTCATTAAAGACAACAGAGATCTACAATATTGCTAAATAGCCTAAATGCTAACTAGATTGTTAAATTAAAAAATCATCGTATTCGTCAAAAGTTACAGTTTCTTTCACGGTACAAAAAATCATTCCAGAAGGGCCCGTTTAGGGGCCTAATTGGACCCACTAAATTTACAATAATTAACTTTCCACATCATACGATAGTTGCCCCCCAGGAATTATTTGTCGATTTCAAACCCAGTCACTTTCTTCTAAGAAAGTAAAGTCCAAAAAAATATAACAATAATAATTTCAAGAATAAATAAATAAATAAATAAAACTCTTTTTCAAATTCTAAAAAAAAAAATAATAATAATTTGACATGAAAGAAAAATATTGCTGAAAATTTTGAAAAGGAAATGTTGTTATTTGGTTTGGTTCCTAACGTCTGGGCTACCAAAGAAAATGGACCACCTTCTGTTGTGACAACAATGTTTTTAATTTCAATTTGGCCTTTGCAATTTTATAGAGCCTTTCTCTCGTTTCTCCACTTCACATCTCTCCCATCAGATTTCAACATTTTTTTTTTCTTACCTTACTTTTTTAATGTATGACGATTTAATGCCAAAACAATTAAGACTATTCATGGGTTCCTTAAAAAGAAAAATATGTGTGATCGAAAATCACAACAAAAGCTTATGCTGATTGGTGCATTGTGACCTCTTTACACATAAAAATTAGAGACAAAACATAGTGGCACATTGTACCACAATGGTCGGTCTCAACATCGTAGATCTCCATGAGATTTTTCCCATCCTCAATGGTTTTTTTTCTTCTTCCAAGGTAGTCAATCATAAAACAAAAGTTAAACCTAATTCATTTAATTGGCTATAGAATGTGATAAGAAAAAATTTAGTGGTTAATGATAATAAAATGTGGGTGACAATGAAGGTACAAAAACAGAATAGTAATATTACTCTATTTTTTTTGGCAACTCACTGAATGGGGTTTACACATTAGACATTACCCACCAATACAATGTTATGAAATAGAGCTTCGGGATGGCAAAATATGCTAGTAAATGATGGTAAGAGAAGATAACAATTCATAGACATTAAAAATTCATTTGATTGAGCGACAAGAATCGGAAAAAAAACTCACGATTATGTTTGTAGATGTGTGATTCGTTGTGTCTAATTGAAAACAATTTTACAAAGCTTTATAAATATACAATTTTAAAATTTATCCATCACAATAATTTTACTAAAAGTTTTACCAAAATTTTTACTTTATACAATTCTTTCTTATAGATTTACATTCGGTGTGATTGGTGAACAAAAATAAAGCAGTATAAATGTTACAACTTTGAATTTTTAACAATCAAAAAAGTTTTACTAAAAACTATTAAAAACTTGACTTTCAATTTTTTTGTAAAGCTTTCCGCTCTTTTATACAGTTTTACTTTATTTGGTAACAGCTTAAATTTCAGTTTATAACTTTTTTTACAGCCTTGTTTACTTTATCAGAGATCCGTATAAACTTTTTTACAACCTTGTTTACGTTATCAGAGATCCGTTACTGCTTATATGTAGTATACAAGTACGACCGATTGATGAAAAAAACTTGTGTCTATTTTTTTTGGGTTTATTTTGAAATGAGAAATGACAAGCTGACGTGGAGTTTGGTGGTACTATTAGATGATTTGGTATGACTGAGAGGACAAGTGGACACAGGTGAGTCAAAAAAGTGAAGAAGAGACGTTTAAATTTTAATTTAGTTTTCTTAGACTCTCTCTGATTGGTTCGTGTGTTTTGGACACAATAGCAAAAAGTATATTATTAATTACTAGTCTACAGTAGTAACCAAACACCAATTGGTCCCAAATATCAATTTCTGAAGTTGATAGTGGGCCCTTTCTTTTTCACTAGTGGGCTTCAACATCTGGTCCACTTTCTTCATTATAATTAATTTTTGGTCTGGTATGTTCTTTTCCATTAGTATTCCCCTTTCCATTATTATTTTTTTGACTAATGTTTTCTTGTTAGTGAGACGAGAGGAGGGTTAATAAGCATAACTTTGATAAAAAGTAGCAACGGTTGATTTTATTTACCGATACAAAATTTAGCAAAAATGGAGGATAAGACCTCTTCAGAGACATCTTCTCCACTGATCTGAGCAAGAGCCAAAGCAGCTTCTCTCAGCTCGATCGTCCAGAAATCTATCGGAAGATGCTCATCTTCGATTGCTTCTCTCAGCCTCACTAGCGCTTCTTTCGTCCGCACCAGTTGCTCGCATTGCCTCTGCATAAAACACAAAAAAGAAAGGGTGATAAATGTAACATTCAAAAGTTCATGGACAGAAACATAATTTTAAAGGTAGACAGACCTGATTCACGGTCCACTGATGTCCTCCACTGGGGACACGATCAAGGCCAAGAATCTCCAATATTGCATCTTCAAGCTCTTCAATTCCTTGACCAGTAACTGCAGATGTCAAGACAGACTTATGGAATACTTCTTTTTCCTTTTTTCTCTGATCTTCTAGCAGTTGATCGCAACAATCAGGAGGAGCACAATCTATTTTGTTCATCACCAGAATCATAGGCTGTTTCAAATGAAAGACACCCCAAAAAAGTCATAAAATGAGACTAGTAGTGGGGAGAAAAAGAAGAAAAGAAAAAAGGTGAATATCGAATTTACCTTATCAGATTGAATCTTATGTAGCAGCTCAGTGTCTTCTTCAGTCCAGCCTTCGACAGCATTCACCGCCATGATTATTACATCAGCAACCTTAGCAGCTGTTTCTGATCTTTCAACTCCTGCAAAAAGTTTTCAATATCTCTCTATCAAGATCTGAGCTTTGGCAAAGATTCCCCTAGTATACTTATATACTGACCTATTTTTTCGACAATGTCATTGGTTTCTCTGATACCAGCAGTGTCAAGAAGTGTGATAGGCACACCACGGACTGTAACATTAGCTTCCACAACGTCTCGAGTTGTTCCCGCAACTTCTGTAACAATGGCTCTCTCACTCTGCACGCTAAATTTAAAGCACCAGTGGAAATGTGACTCTATTTGAATAAATAGACCGCAACTTTCAGTTTTTACAATGAAAGAAAAATAAAGATCATTCTGTTCCATACTTTGCTCCAAGCATTTAGAAGACTTGATTTCCCGACATTGGGACGCCCAACAATAGCTATCTACAACGTTTCAGTAAGAAAGATAAACAAAATATGAAATACCATATACACTTAAAAAAGCTTCAAACATGTACAAGACACATATTATTCCTAAAATTTACCTGCAACCCGCTTCGAAGAAGCTTGTCATAGTTTGCTGTATCCAATGCACTTTCTACGTCTTCAGCCATGCTGTTTATTTTGTTAATTACTGAGTCTATATCCAATGGCGGCATTTCATCCTCAAAGTCTAAACGAGCTTCAATTTCAGTGAGGAGTTCAATGCATTGTGCTCTTAATGATTTCACCAAAGATGAAAACCCTCCCTAAAGACAAAGAATAGAGAACAACTCGGAAGTTATTAAGAATGATCTTAGGCAAAGCCCCACTAAGCTATTAAATACAATTTATCATTAAAAAAACACAAAATGCATGCCTGAATCCCTTCCAAAGCAGCATCTGCAGCAGCAGAAGACTTGGCCGAAATCAGTTTTTCGACATTTTCAGCTTGCGATAGGTCTAAACGCCCATTTAGAAAGGCACGAAGTGTAAACTCTCCTGAATTCACCGCAAATTCAGCAAAACATCAGAATCTATAAGTAAAACTCACAGAGGTAAATCGAGCATTGATTAAAGAGCCTGATTCTACTAATCTTATAGCTAAAGCCCTCCTATTAAGTCTTACATAATTAAAGAAACTCAATGACGAAATCTACAGAAATAGTTCGAGTATCTGACCTGGTTCTGCTAATCGTGCTCCAGCTTCAACACATGTCCTCAGAACACGCCGCAGACAAACTTCGCTCCCGTGACATTGGAGCTCAACTACATCTTCTCGAGTGTATGACCGAGGAGCCAACATAGGCACAGCTAAAACCTAACAAGCAGCCACACTTCAATGATCAGAACCTAACCAAAATGTGTACAACAGCAGACAACTAGAAATGACAAGTAAAATTCAAATGCTTTCTCAGTTAAAATCATGATCTAAGCATAAAGCCAGTAATTTGAGGGCCAAGAAATCGAAACAGAGAAGTGTAAACTAGCCAAATTAAAGAACTTTTCAATTCTACCTCGTCAACAACATTGCCACTTGAATCAACAACAACTCCATATTCCACGAAATGACTCGTGGGCCGCCATAAACCCGAATCCGAATCCGAGTCCTCCTTCTTCCTCCTTTGCTTAGCAGAACGAAAGACTCTTCTAGCAACTTCCACAGCCTTAGGACCTGACAATCTCACGATTCCCACCGCACCAGGTGGCCCACCGATGGGGGTTACGATCGCCACAATGGTACTTGTGCTCTGAAACCGATCGACGTTATTGAACGCATCGTCTACCTTCCCCAGAAGACCCAGCACACGCTCATCTCCTTTAAACACTAGAGAGTTGTCTTCTACAAAAGAAAGAAAAAAACCCCATTAGCAATAGGATTGAGATGAAATTAGAAACCTACGGAATCGTTTTCAATGGCCCCTTTACCTGATAACGCAGCGCGAGGTTTAAGAAGAGGGGTTTTAGGAGAGGAAGAGAATAAGACAAAGCATAGATTTTTAGAGACGGGTCTTGAGATTCTTCCGCCTCGGGTTATAATCGGAGAAACGTGTCGAAGAAGGTGAACGCCGACGGAGCGGAAGGAGAGGAGACTCAACATAGACACTGCTGCAACCAACCTAAGCTCACGGATAACGCCGGCGGCAGCAACGACTCCAACAAAAAGAGACAAAATCAAAACGCAGCGGTTTCTAAAATTTTCACAACTGAAATGGGTTTTCGTGATTCAACATAGTTTGGGCCTTTGACATATAAAGCCCAACAGATATAATAATTAAAAAAACGCAGCGTTTGGTTTGTGAAGGATCTGTAACCAGTAGTGTCTTAAAATGAATCTGGCTTTGCTTCTGGTTCAGATTCATATCTCCAAACAAAATATTCGCCAACCAATCTAATTGACTTATTTGGATTGTTTATTATTTATTTTATAGATAATTTTTTTAATATTCCATTTTAAATTCCAACTTGTCACATTATTGAGTTCCCATTTGATTTAAACCAAATTATTCCAGATAAAATAAATCTCTACGTTGGACATCCTAATCATAGTTGTTCATACATTTTTGGGTTTTCTAAACTGATTAGATAGAAAATTTTTAATTTACAAAACTTTATTAAAAAAGTACAGTAGTAGAACAACAAGACGCTACGGGGACCCAGAGGTCAACTTTACACTTGACCTCTTATCTTCTTATACGATAGAAGAATCATAAACAAAAGGGTCCAAAGACCAAAATTACAATTGAAGGCAAGAGTCACTTTCTTCACTCTACTGTACAACACTTAGAGAGAGCGTCTCCCTCTTCTTCTTCGACATTATCTTCATTTTCATCTTCTCCTTCTTTCTTGTAAATTTTATACCTCCTCGGAGAGTTTTGGACAGCAAGCATCAACGGCGTCAGCTACCGTCAGATAGATATTGTCTTCTCCTAACATGTCGGCAAAGTGTGACAAGTGTAGCTTGCCTATCACCAACGGTCCAGGATTCGCCAGAATCAACTGTTTATTATCACAAACACACAGAATCATCAGGTAACTATTCTTTAACTAATTCACTTTGATTGCTATTTAGAATAGATCATATAATCTCTAGATTCATGTCTGTTTATATGTACCTGAATGTCTCTTTTTTGGAGAGACTTGTATAAGTCTTCTAAGGCGTGGATACCACTTGTATCGATGTCCGTAACAGCTGAAAAAATAATGGTCTCCGTTAGTCTTTGTTTATATAAGAAAATAAAAATATTGACACTAATTAAGAAGGAATTAATTTATTAAATAGGAGTAAAGTTTAACTTACGTGACATTTCGATGATGAGAAACTGAATCCTGGGTAGGCTTGTTGCCTTTACCTTTTCTTCTTCCTCATGTAGCCATCTCTGAATCCTGTAAATTACAAGGGTTTCCGAATTAACATTCTTGTGAACCAAGTAACAGTTCTTGGTATAAGATTACACTTTTGTTTTAAGGTTTTACCTTTCTCTAACGTAATTTGAGTTGGAGAAGTATATAGCAGAGTCAACACGAATAGTAAGAACCCCTGGAACCATAGTGGCTTCAGGATACTGTTGAATATTTCTGTAAACCGAAGTTCTTGGAATATTTCCGAGAACTGCAGTTCTAGGTCTTGTTACTTGCAAAAGGATCTTAGCAAATGAGATAGAGACCTGTCCACAAATAAATTCACTTTAACATCAGCAAATTAACAACTACATAATCATCATGTATAGAGGGTTTCGTTTTCTTGACATGTACGTACCGCAATGAGAAGTCCGATCTCAACGGAAACAAAGATGACGCCAAAGAAAGCTCCCATACAAGCGATGAAATCAAGCTTATCGACCTTGAAGATCAAAATAGCAGCTGGGATATCGATCAAAGGAATCACGGCGTTGATGATGATTGCTGCAAGGATGGCGTTTGGAGTGTACTTAAAGAGAGGAGTGAGGAAGAGCAATGTCAAGAGAACGACGATTGACATTATGATGTTGGAAACCGCTGTTTGACATCCAGCCATGAAATTGACAGCTGATCTTGAGAACGATCCAGTAGCAACGTAGCAAGAAGACATCGATCCTACAACGTTCATCATGCCTAATGCTACCATCTCTTTGTTACCGTCGATTTGGTAGTCTTTCATCGCAGCAAAGGTTCTTCCAATCGCTACAGCTTCCTGTCAAAATAGTTTTGAAATATCTGATGAGGAAATTTCGCTTATGGATTTGAGAGATTTGAAGTCTGAGTCATTGATTTGGACTACTTACTGTTAAAGCGACCATGCCACAGACTACACCGATGCGGATACCCTTAGCAAGGTTATCACCGGAGAAGTAGATTAGATGGAAAGAGGATGGGTTGATACCTTTGTCAAGGTGTTTCACCTTCATTCATCAAAACAAAAAAAATGAGACATTGTATTAAGTCTTAACTCGATGTTGAATAGTTTGAGGCGCAAGTAACTACTTAGATTAGGTTGAGATCTTACGATTTGGACTCCTTGTTTGTCTGCTCGGGTTATGTAGACAAAGAAGGTAGAAATGATAACTGATATCAATGGCGCAATCGCTGGCACCCAGAACAGTTTCTTGCTCTTCTTCCCCTGTTTCCGCATTAGGTCAAGAGAGATCAGAATCAGATCGAAACAAAAGAATGAATTAAACTATTCGATGTTTTTTGTTTATAGATATATATATCTTACAATGAATTTAGAGGTGAGCAGGAAGGTCAAGAACGATGCACCAATGAGTATAGTCTGCCAATTCCACTGCAGAGCCCAAATGATACAAATTAGTGAAAGGATCTACAAAGTAGTGTTTAGATTAGATAAAAGCAGAAGAAGGATTCTTACGCCGTGATGAGCCGAGCTGAAAACGGAGTCAAGAACAGCAATGATATCGGTTTTCTTGGTGAATTTCTTGATCCCGAGGAAGCCTTTAAGCTGCTGGAGAGCGATGGTGATGGCCGCACCACCCATGAAGCCCACCACAGCCGCGTGTGATAGGAAATCGATCAAGAACCCTAACCTAAGAGTAGTAAAGAAGATGAACATTTTAAGAGCCTTTTCTATCGTCAAATAAGAAAGATAGGAATAAAGAGATCAATATTTTTACCTGAAGAATCCAAGGGCTGCTTCGGTGATACCGGCGAAAAACGTGGCAGTGAAGGCAAGGCGGAGATATTCATCAGGACTTGTGTTTGGATCAATCTCAGCTCGTAGCAAAGTGCCTATCAATAGAGAAACCACAGCAACGGGTCCAATTGCTATATCCCTCGAACTTCCCATACAAGCATAGACCAACGGAGGAACGAAACTCGAATCTGTAAAAATCAAGATCAACACCATATTTAATTTTATCCCCTGTTTTTCAAATGACGTCAAGTGTGATTAATTAAAGATCAAGTCAAAATCAAACTTACATAAACCGTATTTAGGATCAAGATTAGCCAACTTAGCGTATCCAATATCCTGTAATCACCATGGAATATAAGCAACAAAGCAAGTGTATAGATAACTTGTGATACAAGTAGTAGTGATACTTGAGTTTAGGGTTTTTCACCTGAGGAATGCAGAGACTTGCGATGGTTAAACCGGATATGAGATCGCCACGAAACTTCTTGAGATTGTAGCTACGTCCCCAATCGAAGACAGGGAAGACGGACTGGAGACCGAGCATGAACTGCTTGGACCTAGGCTGATCCTTAAAATCCCTTAGAGGATCGTCGTGGAAGAAGGTTTCTTTGAATGTGTACATGAAATCCTTGAACATGTTTGGCTTCGGTGGGATCCCAACCTTATGCCGGGTGGGAGAAGATTTGATCGGAAGATTTCCACCGTCCATAGCCGGACTTAGATCTCCGTCTACAGGGTGAGCTCTCGACGACATAGCTAGGTTTCTCTGCAAACAGAACAAGAGATTTAGTTAAGTTAGTTTGTCAAGTTTTTGAGATGATATCAATAGTGTAGATGGAGTAATGGAATCGAACCAGGAGAAAGGATAGATAGATAGCTGGAAACGTGACTAAAGTGGATATTTTGGGTTGAAAGGTGACTTTTAAGTGTGATTTTAGAGCAACATTGATGAACCCTTACTTATAACGAAAATACTATAGTATGAGATTAGTTTTTTTATTTAATTTTAATGACAAGAGAGTGTCATCGTATATAATTGATGAATGTGGATTACTAAGAGACCAAGTACATTACGAAAATTGAAAAGTCTAACTAATAGATTTCGATTTTATATTTGGCTTGATCGACATTAAATTAAAACAAACCAAGTCAATGGTTTACTTTCTGCCATTAGGAGAGATCGTTGACTTGAATAGCCACGTGGCAGATAGTGAGATTTTAAAGGAATTTTATATGGTTAATGCCAACAGTTATCCCTAAATAAATGACGAAAATATAACGTTTTACTTTCAGTTTTATACTTTAAATTTAGCTTAACTCGAAAACAAAGCCTAACTAATTAAATAGTATTTGATCCCCGAAATTTCTTACCTTTTTTACTTCAGCATAGATTTTAGAAACAAAACCATAAAAAACATAGAAAACAAACCTAAACTGAACAGAAAGTTAGAAAGAATACCTAAAATTAAAGAAACTACATATGGGACCTAACTCATAAGTATGTTATATTTTGGTGGTTGTGGTTCTAATTGGTTCTCAAAGTATGTATAGATGTTATGTAATTTGGTGCATATGTATAGGTTAATTAGTTAATAGAATGCATTAAACTAAAAGTTAAAATCACTCAGTTTCCAGACAAAAGTTTTAATTTGTGCAAGTTGATGAACAGTGGCTAGCTGGATTAATTTCAACAAAATAGCCGCTATCGTTTTTCAACCAAAATTTTCCAAAGTAATGTTTAAATATCAAAGCCAATTTCGATCACAAAAGATGAAATAAAATAAAAACTTAAGATTTCTCATATTCGTCTCACTAATTTTTCTATTCTAAGAAATAAAAAACCTTTTGGTACAAGTTTAGTTGGAGACAAAGTGATCACCACATGTTTTGAGTTCTGTTGACCTTGTAATGCAGACAAGTATGGATGATTGATAGTGAGTTAACTAGTACCTCATCGAAATCCGAAGAAACAATATAAATGTAAACTTCCTGCACCAGACGATACCTTCTAAATATTTTTCCTAGTTCTATGCATTATATTGTATACAGCCAATAATTACACACAAAATTAAACAATTGAAAAAAATAATCAAAACCTTTAACCAGAATAAAAAACAAACTATGGCATATGAATGCACGTGTATTAGTTGTATTGAACTAAAATTAGGTAGTGGGGATAAAGTAACTAATATCAGATGCATAACCATTGATAGTTGGAAGGTGAAAACCACCACTAACCTGGAAAAGAAACAGAAGAAGAATTCGATCTGTCTCTCTTTTTTTCTTTTTCTTATAGGCCTTTTTGCTCCAAAGATCTTTTCACGTGATTGATTTATTAATTTGTTAAAAGCGAAAAGGGATTTTTTTTTCAAAAAGTAGGGAAAAGAACTAAAAAGAGATTTAAGAATTGAAGAAAAAGTACACGAGAGAGACACAGTTACAACCTCCCCTTTTTCAGATTTTGGAAACGCCAGATTGTTTCACTATTCTTTTCTAACTTAAAAACCAGCAAACCTGAATGATGTCCAGGTTCACTGAATCACTCTCTCTCAAATTAACAAAAATACAAAACCCTAATAATATTCAGAAAGAAAAGAAAAAAAAGATAAACATTTCCTGAGAAATTAGATTTTGCTTGAGAAACAGGGGAACACAAAAAAAAAGTATATCACAAAAGTGAGCAGAACAAAAAAAAATTGATCTGGGAATTTATAAATATGATTATTTAAATGAAATTAAAAATAAAATTACAAGAGATAAATATCGTGATTGTCAAATATTTTTCCAGGAAAAAAATAAAAATATAAGAGGTGATGATAACGACAGAAGTTATGGAAACTACAAAGCAAGAAGACCGAAGCGGTTCAGATCACTTGTTATTACGAAAGCGCCACTGGCTCCAAATCGAGAAAAAAAAAGCGAAAAGGTCAAAAGAGAGGAACCGATTTTTTTGGGGGCTAGAGTTGACCTTGAATCTGGACTAAAGTGTGGCTACGTTCGTCCTTACTACATTAGCCATTGACTACGTATTCGTCACGCGCTAGATATAGTGCTTTGCTGGCTACGAGCTATTGGTTCTCCATGTTGGTTCACGGCCAGCCACACACACTAGTTTCTTTTTTATATCTTTTATTCGTCAACTATCTTTTGTGTAATAGACATACTGATTTTTCTAAACAACTATTGTATAAGTATCTGTTTCGATTTGTATACGTTATCATTAAACCTATATTATTAGTATTTTTGTTATACGCACGCACGTACAATTGAGGAAGGTAACAAATGATTTGTTGTACTATCACAATATATCACAACTCACAAGCGTAACCTTGTAATTAATGTATGCATATATGCTTCATGGGCCAAGTTGAGATGAGAAACCAAAGTACCAAGAAAAAAAAACATCATGGGATGTAGGACCAAGTATTTTAGATAATAATAATGTCAACTGTTTTAGGACCTCATGCATGACTCATTACTCATATGTTCTTGAAATCGATCTTGTACCTGTTGTTGAAGGTAAACTAATTTATCAGTATCTTTACCATGTCAAATTTGAGTACTCCTGTTCTTCCTCTGACGGTATATATCATTAAGTTTATAGCAATTTTGCATATATATTTTCATATGTTATGCGATATCATCATATTTGGATTTTTTTTTTCTTTCGTTAAACTGCGGAAGTTCAGACCTTTGGCTCATAATTTCATTTGATACCCAAAACCAGTTTTTTACTCTATTCCGATTTCAAGAATGTATTTCCAACACAAAAAGAGATTGAAACCGAAGAACGTACAAATAAATCAACCCCATTATATATATATAATATTACTATCAGTAGGTCATCATCCCTTTCACATTCATATCTTTGGAGTTTAAAGTAACTCATGCTTAGATTATATATATGTCACCAGTCACGTAAAACTACTATAAGTTTTTTTTAAACTACTATAACATTAATGTTCTATATATATAACATCCTACGAAGATGAATAAGAATTGTGACAATCATGTTAGAAATTGTGAATAAAAAATCTGTACTTTGCCGACCAGAAAAAATAAATCGATCGGTTATCTTCTTATATTCGGGGGACATAATCAATTATAATTTTTCTTCTTCTTGATAGAAGTACAAATATGCAATATTTAAATTTCCAGGGTGCCGCCCAAAAGAGGGTCAAAATATCTAACAAGTCAACCGTTCAGAACAAATATATTTATACATGAATTGTATAATTAATTATATATGCATTTATTTAGTAACGATGACAAAAACAATATTATGTTCGTATATGAGTATGTATCTTAGCTTTGCTTTAAAAAAAAAAAGAGTATGTAACTATATATGTATGTTAGCTTGGCTGGTTAGAATTAACTCGCTTATATAAAACATAACATTTATAAGTTTACAGTATTTGGTTTGTATAAGCTATAAAGGAAATTCGTAAAATAATATTGATTGGTCGATATCAACTACCAAGTAATGCAGCGTTTGCACGTAAATTATTAGAATAGACACTACAACATCTTTACTTAACATAAATAATATTATTTACAATAATTGCAAGTTGCAAAGAAAGATTTTTAAAAGTATCCTTTTTCCAGTACTACTTTTCAAAAATATCATATTTAACAAAAATTTATTAAAAATGCTACTTAAAATTTGATATTTATTTATATATGTGTAAACTTATTAAAATATATAGTCTCCGAGTACTTGCTATCCAAAAATACCTTATAAATCTTATAAAATTTTATAAATTTATATTTAATAAAAATATATTTTGAAAATTAAGAGATAAAAGAGACATTTTGAAAAGAGGTATACCATTTTGTTCAAAAAAAAGAAAAAAAAGTTCGAAAAGTTCTATTTTAAAATACAAATTGAAATATACAAATTGAAGAATTTGTTTTGTAAAAGTATTTAATCGATTAATAATATTAATTAATAATCATATATCTTAAAAAAAATTTGTGATAGTATGAATGAACTTTAACAGGGAAAGAATAATATTCCGCAGACCGCAGCCCTCTGGCCTCTGCTACTGCCAATATAAATATATTACTATATGTAGCATTAGTGCATTACTAAAACGATATGGTGGGAATAAATTTGTAAAACAAAGAAGAAGAAGTTCTCTATCGCAAACGCCGACAAACAAGAAAATTTTGGTAAATACTTTATAGTGCTACTGCTATTGTGATGTGAAATGGTTTTTGACTAAACTTAAACGCAGCAACCGAAGTTGTTTGCAGATGTTATGTTTACAGACGATAGCAGCTAATCCAGTAAACTCTTTAATCACATGTTATAAAATACTCCATTAACTGTATTGATGTAATTATTTATTAAGGCACCGTCGATGGACGCGGCCACACGTCGAATTTGCCTTTTAGATAAAGGTGTCATAATGTTAAGTTATATTCAAAGAAAAACAAAGATTTTCACGTAGATATATCTATTCCTGATGTTGTAATGATCTTAAACAAAAGAAGACAAAAAAAAATTGTCATAATGTGTTAATTATCTCGGTGAATACATTCGTTTTGGTACATAACTGCAAATTCGTTAAGATATCGTGAATTACTGGAACATCCGTGTGGCTATAAAAACATTAGATCAGTTCAAATCAAAATTATTAGCATGTTAATTATTACTAAGATATTATACCTGAGTCGGGTTTTATTATTTAGATGATCATTGATTGGTGAAGTTTAATGTCATGACAATTCGGAAACTAAGCGAACTTAGTTCACGCTGTAGAGACATGTATGTTAACGACATAACCCTATTGCACATTTAATACTTTTCCAGCTGTCCGCATTGCTAAATTGCACATCCCCGGTTGTGATACTGTCTTTGAAGATAGTCATCTGGGAGAATTATCTCAACTCTTTGTTGTCCATGTGACACTAATTGTTCTAGTTTACTAGTAATAGTAAATAACACAGTGCATCCGATCCGAAACATGGCGCCGTCCAATATCTTTAACTTTTTTTTTACCATATATATTACATTATTACTCATTTGTTATTTTTATTGATCCGCAAACTTTCACATAAAAAGAATTGGCTTTCTGGAGCTGCGTTGGACCAAAGAATCCCACGTACGAGTCTATGACTATGACCTTAAAGTGGCTAGTTTGGAGGATTCTGGTGGATGAAAAAGACTAAATTAGTGTAGAAGTGAATAAGAGTGGTTCATAGTGGAAAGATAAGAGAACATGTATATCACTCATGCTTAGATCATGACAATACAATAAATAGATTCCTCTGGTTTTGATAATAGTAAAAAAAAAATCCAGAACGAAAACAAAGTGGACCGAACATGCCCTATGACCACATCTCATCCGTTCATTTCCATATTCTTCCATATAAAAAGATAAGAGAAAAAGAACCAAAACAGAAAAGAAAAGAACAATCAAATCTTGAATAATCGCATTTCTTTTCGTCTTCTTTTACCTTCGAAATCAATTATTGTATAGCGTGCCTTCTTGGTCCATCAAACCAATTTTGTTTTATTTGGCAACCCGGACGTCTCCACTTAAATATTCGTTTTGATTAGAGCTCGTATGTTATATAATGTTGATGATTTGGATATTGACTTGTCTGTTAATTTCTGGAAATTTTTGTAAAGAATGATACTGATTATTAAATGTTGAGAAAAGTATAAGAAATTAAAAAAATTACCTGACCCTCCAAGGTTGGTCTGTTACAATCGCATATTTTGATATTCGTTGCGCTCAAAATTTTCAAAAGTTGATTAGAAATTCTTAATGAATAAATAAAACAATTCATGATTTTATAAATATTGGTAGAAATGTATCATCGTTTCATAATTAGTAGGTTAGTAATACGTACTGTTGATTAAACTTTTTCCATTAATTAGTGTCTGGGGTGGTCTCAGGCACACAAGAGGTTTTTGGTGTTTACGAAGGTGGATCAGCCGGTATGCTATCAATTTCAGTCCATAATACAGCTGATATTAACCAATGAAATATATATATTTGGTCAAAACTAACCAATGAAATATATTATGCATTTTTTCTGTTGATTTTGTACGAATGATCCATACAAAATCTAGAATTTTTTACTTTATTCAATCATCAATGTGTTCGCGATGACCAAAATGGCCACAATTAATGTTATACATACAAAAAAAAGGTCACAAATTAGTACTTTCTGATCTTCACCTGACTAATATTCTTAAGATTATGTACGGCGACCGTGATACATTACGACAAAGTTATCATGTATTTGTAACATGCCCTCTTGTTGGTATGTTCATTTTTATAACTCAAAACCAAAAAAATATACATTCGGATAACAACATTCGATGTATTATTATACAATAAATAATTACAAATAAATCAACATATAGGGGAAAGGTACGTTACTAATTTTTTAGATATTATTAATAATTTATTTTTTTAAATGTTTTTTGTCTTCACATAAGCATTCACTTGGAAACTAGTGTTATACTGTTATTTACATCAAACCAGGAAATAAGAATGTTACCTCATAAATCATAAAAAAAATCACTCAGAGTGTCAAATTATGTGCTCTACGAAATCTCCAGCATAAGAAAAAAAAACATTCTTATAACTAAAACTATTGTTTCTCTGAAAACATATTTACAAGTTCAATATCCTATAATTTTAACATTAAAAAATTAGTATTTTCTAAAGTTAATTAGCATTAAAAATGGTAGTTTTGAACAACTTTTTCTACATAAAGTAACAGGTTTTTTTTTTTGTTGAACAACAAAAGTAAAAGATTTTAAGTTATGCATTTAATTCATATTCAAAACTAAGGACCAAAGTTTGGAATTAAATATTTTCTATTTAAGTTTTATGACAATGGCAGTATATATATATAGAGAGAGAAGGCTTAACACAGAGCTTAGTTCTCTATCACACACTTCCAAACCCCACAAAGATAATAAAAATGGGCATAGAGCTTCAGAGCCACCATGAAGACGGCCCTTCCGAAGAGCCGATATCGCGGTGGCTGGTAGATACTCCGGTGCCACCAAGCATGTGGCAAGAGCTTGCTGGGTACATAAGAAAAAATGTGTTCTCCAAGAAAGATAATAGGAGGAACAAGACGAAGAGCTCATCATCAAACCCTGTTTACTCTTGTCTTAAATCGTTGTTCCCTATACTTATCTGGGGAAGACAATACAAACTCAACTTGTTCAAGAAAGATTTGATGGCTGGTCTCACTCTCGCTAGTCTTTGCATTCCTCAGGTAACTTGACTCACTAATTACAATATATGTCGATATAATCAATGTTGGATTCCGATATATATACATTTTTCAATTTCATTTTTCAGAGTATAGGATATGCGAATTTGGCTGGACTTGATCCAGAGTACGGCCTATGTAAGTCCAAAACTCCAGTTGTGTATAGTTCCTTAGGTTTTGGCAGAGAATTTAGTTGAATTTTATTTAAATATACATAACAGATACAAGTGTGGTACCACCTTTGATATATTCGACGATGGGAAGTTCGAGAGAGTTAGCCATTGGTCCTGTGGCTGTCGTTTCGCTTCTGCTTTCGTCAATGGTTCGTGACCTTCAAGATCCGGTCACCGACCCAATTGCTTACAGGAAAATTGTCTTCACGGTCACGTTTTTCGCTGGCGCCTTTCAAGCCATCTTTGGACTCTTCAGGCAAATTGCATAGAGATTCATTATATATTTATATAATATTAATATATTCGTGGACCAAAACAACGACGACAAAGGTGTATTTTAATCTGATAAAAAAGTATATGTTTATTATATTGTATCAGGTTAGGGTTTTTGGTGGACTTTTTGTCACATGCTGCACTTGTTGGGTTCATGGCTGGTGCTGCCATTGTCATTGGTTTACAACAACTCAAAGGTTTATTTGGTTTGTCTCATTTTACCAACAAAACCGATATAGTTTCGGTTTTATCTTCGGTTTTCCACTCGCTTCACCATCCGGTACGATCGAGTTTTTATTTTATTTTTCCTTCTCAGTTCTTTTTGGTTAAATTTGTAAGTGAGGAATATTGAATTTGTTTCAAATAGTAATTATACTTTTGCAGTGGCAACCTCTGAACTTTGTCATCGGTAGTTCATTCCTAATCTTCATTCTCCTAGCGAGATTTCTCGTAAGTAAATTCAAATTTTCATATATTAATACATCCACATCAAAATAGTTTGTATTTAGTAATTCATTTGGATTGGTTTATACTTTATATATATAAATTCAGGGGAAAAGAAACAAGAAATTGTTTTGGATACCGGCAATGGCACCGCTAATATCAGTGGTATTAGCAACACTAATCGTGTATTTAACCAAAGCTGAGACACGAGGGGTTAAGATTGTAAAACACATTAAACCAGGGTTTAACCAACCTTCGGTTAACCAATTACAATTCAGCAGTCCACATCTCGGTCAAATCGTCAAAATTGGTCTTATTTCTGCAATCATCGCACTCACGGTTAGTAATAATATTCTACTAATTTAGTTATTTCTCTCTCATATAATCACTGATTAATCTGTAATTAAATCAAAAAAATAATACAGGAAGCAATTGCGGTGGGGAGATCGTTTGCGACGATCAAAGGGTATCGTCTGGATGGGAATAAAGAGATGATGGCTATGGGATTTATGAACATCGCTGGCTCTTTTACTTCTTGCTATGTAGCTACCGGTAAAAACTTTCCTTTTTTTTTTTTTTTTAAATCTTCAGGTTTTATTAATTTACATAACATAAGTTAAACCGGTTTAGTAACGGACACGGATCAGTATAGCTTATGTTTCTATCAAAAACAGGGTCATTCTCAAGAACGGCAGTGAATTTTAGCGCTGGCTGCGAGACGGTGGTTTCGAACATTGTAATGGCGATTACAGTGATGATTTCGCTAGAAGTATTAACGAGGTTTCTCTACTTCACACCAACGGCGATTCTGGCGTCCATAATCCTGTCGGCGCTTCCAGGACTCATTGATATCTCTGGCGCTTTACATATATGGAAACTCGATAAACTCGATTTTCTTGTCCTTGCTGCTGCCTTCTTCGGTGTCCTCTTTGCCTCAGTTGAGATCGGTCTTCTTCTTGCCGTGAGTCTCTCTTTCTCCTTCATTACTGTTTATTTTTGTTGCTTTCTTAAAATCTTATCCGGAAAAATACAAAAAAATATTGATTGATGGGGGGGGGGGGGGGGGGGACCTAAAGGGTCGAGGTTAAGTCAACTAAACTCTCTATCAAATCATATCATGTGAACAAATTATACAGGACTAAAAGCGTCAATATCTCATAGTATATAATTAACCAAATAAATTTGTTTTAGATGAAGCTACTAGGCCGACCAAATTCGCTGTTTATAGATAGACGCTCAAAGACAAAACATAGCAATAATGTATAATGTTTTCAGTCAAGTGATTTACTACACATATATTTTGTTGGGTCACAAAAATGAAGTTGGGTTGTTGATGAACACAACAAATTACCTTTGACAATGGACTATTTCAAAGAATAATCAGTTTCTAATTCAAAATTGATTGATCTTTTCTGAGATGATTTTGTTTTCAACTTATTTATTTATCGCATACCAAATTCCATTTTCGTACGGATTTGGGGTTTATATCATGTAGAAAAAAATGAATTTTAGTTTGAGTATTTGTATATTTGTGTAGGTGGGGATATCGTTTACCAGAATAATGTTAAGTTCGATAAGACCAAACATTGAGGCCTTAGGGAGGTTGTCAAAAACAGATATATTCGGTGACATAAATCAGTACCCAATGGCTACTAAAACTCTAGGACTATTGACTCTTCGAATCAGTTCTCCTTTGCTATGCTTTGCCAACGCCAATTTTATTAGAGACAGGTTAATTTCTATTTTACTATATTTTCATTAATTTATTCGTGTGTACACTTTGATGACTTTTATTTACTTTTTTTTTTAACTTTCAGAATATTGAATTCAGTTCGAGAAGTAGAAGAAGAGGATAATGAACAAGAAGTTCCAAAAGATAAAGTTCTTCAAGTATTAATACTCGACATGTCTTGTAAGCCTCCACATTCTATGATGCTAATTTATAGATTTTCTAAATGATATATCTAGTAAAAAGTTTACAAAATAATTGTAAAGGCGTGATGGGCATCGATACGTCAGGAGTAGTTGCACTTGAAGAACTACATAAAGAGCTGGCTTCTAATGACATCCGGGTAGATTATTGAAAATTTCTTGCATAAACTACATATTATATAGCATATGCTCCATCAAATGGTATTCATTCTCTTGTTACATAGGTGGGTTCATTGGTTATTCAACTTACAAATTTTCTTTTATGCTTTGGGAATTCAGTTAGTGATCGCTAGTCCGAGATGGAGGATTCTTCACAAATTGAAGCGAGCAAAATTGGAGGAGAAAGTGAAAGAAGAAAACATAGTTATGACAGTTGGAGAAGCCGTAGATATACATGTAAGAGCAAGATCTACGTCACACGATTTGTGTTGATATATGTGAGCTTCACAACCAAAACATATAATCTTGTGGTTTGTGATAATATTGTTGTTGTGTCGTATATACAGCCTAATAGTTTTTTTTTATTTAGAAAATCTACACATGACTAATTAAATAGTATAGATCCCAATGCAATATGACATATGAAATCTTCAATCTAATGACATGATTTGACTTCGTTATCATCGCTGTGTTTTTCTGGAATAAAACTATGAAGTAATTTTTTATGGCAATATATCTCATGTATATATGTATGTTTTCCTTTTTGTAAAAAAATGTCACCTCAACGATTGCTCTTATGATGCATTTACAAATCATCCGTAAAATATGCATTTTACATATTGTATTTCCTTCTATGGTTGATGATATCTATAATCAATTACATTCCTAAGTTAATTAAAAATAAAAAAATCATATTCACTCCTAAATGATAAAACCTGTAATAAAACCTTGAGATAGTGTTTTTTTTTTTTTTTTTTTTTTTTTGTGTGCAAAGAGATAGTGTTTAAGTCAGAAATTTATAGCCGTTGAAGAAAAACATAAAAGATATTGTCGAAGGAAAATCAAATATTGACAAAAGAACATAAAAGTTATGCGTACGGGTTAATCGGAATGTTAATAATCGTCATTGATTTTTTATACCGGCCGGTTTTATTTAATTTTCATCACATAACTCGATCTCATATACTTCTTTGTTGATTTTTTCCGTGGCAATTCTTAATTCGTTCAAAGAACAAAACCCTTAAATCTCTCCCATACATTTCTAACCAAAACTCTCTTTCTTATACCTAACCTCTCCTTCTTTCATGGTTCTCTTTTCTCTCGTCCATACATTTCTCATACATATCCGCACTTTTGCCTCCAATGATCAGATTCTCGCATTCACGTAGAAAAAAAAAGAGAGAAGAAAGCAGAATCTTTAAATTTGTTAATGCTGTTGATCGAGTCAGAAAGACATGGGCCGGGTGAAATTGGAGATAAAGAGAATAGAGAACACGACGAATCGACAAGTTACGTTCTCAAAAAGACGAAATGGTCTTATTAAGAAAGCTTATGAGTTGTCTATTCTTTGTGACATCGACATTGCTCTCCTCATGTTCTCTCCCTCCGATCGCCTTAGCCTCTTTTCCGGCAAAACAAGGTTTTTCTTTCTTTGTCCTTTTACATTTTCTTTCCAAACACGAAAACATTTATTTGATCTTATATATATTCGTTAAACTCTGGTCAGGATCGAAGACGTTTTCTCAAGATACATCAATCTTTCTGACCAAGAACGAGAAAAGTAAGTATATGATCGCAATCATCTCCTTTGATCAACCTTTTCATTTTCCTAACAATTTTCTCTTTCGTTTTGTTTTAGTGCTCTAGTATTCCCCGATCATAGCCGACGCCCGTACGTATCTTACTCTTACTTATTCTTATCAATGGATAAACCATATGGTTATAATTAAAATACTAATTTGTTTTTTGACTTTTTTTTTTTTTATCTTACAGAGATTTCCAGAGCAAAGAGGTACGTAATTAGACTAAGTATTATGTAATGTGTGTTTACATATGTTGAATCCAATGATATATTTAAGATTATTGATATCGAAATTTTCGTTGTCACGTGACAGTATCTACTCCGGACTTTGCAGCAACTCAAGACTGAGAATGATATTGCTCTTCAGCTCACCAAGTCTTAATTTCTTTCTCTTATCTTTTATTATTATAAATTTTTTTCAATAATTCGGAAAAGTTGATTTTCTTCATTTTTCCTATTGGATGATTTTAAAAAGCCCTGCAGCTATCAACTCCGACGTCGAGGTGATTCTTCTAATATATTTTTTTTAAAATCTCTAGCTGATAACTACAATTTACGTTATTTATCCTATAATCACTGCAATTTTTCAATCTGAACAAAGGAACTTGAGCATGAAGTTTATAAGCTACAGCAACAGCTTCATATAGCAGAGGAAGAACTAAGGTCTTCTTTTTTTAACTAAAAACTACAAAATGTGATGTAATATATCAAAATGTATGTACGAAGTTAGTGACTAATCGTTATACGCCAATACAATTAGGAAATACGAACCAGATCCAAACAGGTTTACAACAGTTGAAGAGTACGAAACTTGTGAGAAGCAGCTTACCGACACCTTAACACGTATCGGTCAACGACGGGTCAATACCTTAAAAACCCACGCTTGTTTTATTATTTTTTCTCATCATAATGATGATAATAAAACAAAAATAGTGCCTGCTAAAATAATTTCTTGAGACGCAGGAACATATATTGAATGACCTATCCTCATACGAAGCATCTGCTATACAACAACAGCAAAACATGGGTGGACCTTTCGTAACCGACGTCGTTGGAGGCTGGCTGTCTGAAAATGGGCCAAATCAAGCCCATTTATTCGACGCATCAGCTCACTCAGCGACGTATGAAACGTTGTTGCAAGGAAGTAGCTCAAGCTCGAACCAAAACAACATTATGGGTGAATCTAACGTATCGAATCACAACGGTGACATGTTCCAAGAATGGGTTCAGACCTACAATTCTACTACGGGCCATAATCCCTCAGCCCTATTTCCTCCTATGCAACAGCAGCAGCATCAGCATCAGGTTCTAAATTTTCTCCTTTTTTTAAATAAATTAAATTTATTTTACCATCTGATTAAAAATATTTTATTTTTGATGAATATGTCATCAGCATGGCCTGGTGGGTTCCTCCAATGTGGAAGAGATTGAAATCCCGGTTATGAAGGAGGAGGCACAAGCAGACCACGAGGTCTCCGACTATCATATTATGAAGAGGGAGACACAAGCAGACCACGAGGTCTCCGACGACTATCATATTATGAAGAGGGAGGCACAAGCAGACCACGAGGTCTCCGACTATGATATTCGAATGCCTCAGCTCAGTAGCCAATAATAACCTTTAGAAATTTCAATTTACCATATCTCTTATTTACATATTTATACGGTTTTGTCATTTATCATAAGGTTTTACTTATATATATTCACATTAACACAAATTTTCAACACCTCATGATCCTTTTATCGAATTGTATATTGTATTTCGTACACAGCGTTTCTATAGAAGAACAATATATATGAAAAAAAAAAAAAAAATTCTGCGTGTCCTAACTTTTAATATCATTCAACATTTTTATTTTGAGTGACAATACTCGTCACTGTATCTAAGCGTAAAATTAAAATTAGACGCAATTAGAAACAATGATTTTTCTTTTTTTTTCTGTTTGGCATCAATAACGAGAACGTTTTCTAGAGACAAATAGACAATATCATATTTAGTATTAAGACATGCATGCCCTATCCAGATATATATATATATATATATATATATATATAATATGTAGTTTTAAACATATGTGTTTATCCAATTTTGTTTATTTTTCTTAAAAAACATTTTCAAAAATATAATTTTATTGATAATTTTGACATTTACAGACGTTTTGGGAAACAAAGCATAAAATAGTGATTTTGGATTTTTTTTTCTTTTATTATTATTATCAGTTACTATTTTTAGATAAATTTTTCTAAAAGCTATACAATTAGCTGCATTAACCTATTTTTATCTACTTAATACAATATCTTCTATAAATAATGGACAAGTCAAATATTTTGTAAGATAATATTATCTATATATATAGTTAACTTTTCTCTCTTCTGCTTCCTCCACATCAACATCCACCTAAGCAATTTTAGATATTATTTTTGCAATAAAAATTACTATTTTAACTATTAATTCATTGCTTATTTATTACTTGTAATTAGTGATACTAAAAAAATTAATTAAGTAAAATTAATTAAAATTTAAAATAGTAAAACAATAATATAAAATTTTAGTAAATAATAAAAATAATAACTATAAAAAATGAATTAAGTAACATAAATGAAAAAGTTAAAATAGTAAAAAAATATTATGAATTTGTTTTAGTAATAATGTTATTATTCAAATTTTAACCAGAAAATAATCATATTCCAAAATTTAGAATGGGTTAATGAGTTTTATAATAGAAGTAAGATTTTAATGCGTTGTAGAGTAAAAATATGAAATGAACTCATCTAGGGATAAAATATTTGAAGATTGAGGACTCTTCCATCGAGGTTCCTAAGTCATTTTTTGTTACTATGTGATCTGTTGTTGATTTGCCAAGAAAACATTATTGCGACAGTAGAAAATATATGTTATATATATAAGTATGGCGTTTATATAGATTTATCTTTTAAAATTCAAATGATTATATATATATATATATATATATATATATATATATATTCAATGGTTTTTATTGATTAAATATTTAAACTAAAATCCCGCGCAAATAGATATAGCAAAGAAATATTACCTTCAATAATATATATATATATATATATTACCTTCAACAATATAAACATATATATTACCTTCAACAATATATATGTTGTATATCACTTAGTAAAATAAATTTAATGTTTAAATAGATTATACTCAAAAGTTTGAAAGATTGTATTTGAGCTCAAAAATTTATATTGATAGAAAATATTTTAAATCATGTATGGAGAGGATTGGGTGATGTCATGTGAAAATGTCCTCCTTCTATTTAGAACTTGAATTATCTGTGTTAAACAAAATAAAAATAGTATAGATTATATACCAACATGAATTAAGAATTTAATAGTGTACTGTAAATAAGTAAATAAGTAAAATTCATCTTATTCAAGATAAGTTTCTAGTTCTCCTTGGAATGTGTTTTTCTCAGTGACTAAAAAGATTTTTATTTTGAAAAGGGTAGTTGAATTTAAAACTGTCATATCTTATTAACGAACAACCGTCAAAACAATGAAAGGTACAATAATTATTTTTGCATAAGAAAGAGATATTTAGAAAAGTGGCCTTATTTCCAAATTTTAATATTTAAATAAATAATTCTGATTTAGTAGTATATATATAGTGATATGGCAAAAAATATATTTTAAAGGAAAAGATCCTCACAAAATTTAGAAAAAGCCAAATAAACAACTATAAGCTTGACACTTTTAAACTTTGTTGACTGAGGGCACCTTTCACTGATGTCTTAACTTGGTAGAATCCAATCAAAAGATTGTACCAATCATTTTCTCCATATTTCTTTCCTCATATCTGACCATGAGTCTCATTATTTCTATAGAAAACTCAGAGTACACCCTAATATTGGCTGTCAAAAAGCCAAGTCTAAAAGTAGTCATTAATTTTCTCATTTTTTTGACAATCTATTTCAAATATGATGATTATATTTTTTTCTTTTACATATTTGTTTAATGGGGCTGGCTTTTCACATTTTTATGATTGAAGGTGTAAAGTAGTCATATAAAATTATATAGTTAAAAACTAGAATTACTGTATTTGAAATTATTATATAAAATTATAATTTATTAATGTATTTTTCTTCCCCAAAATATAAATTTATAAACACAAATATAAAAATGAGGATTATAAAAAATGTATTCACGAAAACAACTAGTGATTTAATCCACATTATATAGATTTTTAATCTATGTATAATATATATAACAAATTATGTTACTGGTAAAACAGTAATATATTGGAACTTATAGGTTATTTTCAAATTTCTCTTAGCTGGTTTTTTTCGGTATGCCACATCAGCATTTTGAGTTTCGGTTTGACGCCTCATCTTTGTTTTACTATATAAATTGTACCGATCATTAGATAAGGGTATCTTTCTACTCACGAGAGAATCGGCAAACATGTCTTCTTCTGAGAATTTGTTTGACGACGAAACATTGCACTTGAGTCCTTTCTGTTCTATTGGATCACCGGACCCACGTATTTCAGGATCACCAGATCCATGTAATCCGGAATCACCAGACCCATATATTCTGTTAATGGTACGCTTCTTCTTTTTTCTTTCACGACTGAATTTTCTCTGAAAATATTTATTAATGACAAAACTTTTGGATTTGTGAAATATATAGGATTTTCTGGAGAACGAATCTATTGAACTTATCTCTGACTCGATGAACGAAAGTAATCCCTTAATGTCATCTCAACAATCAAATCTAGTGGAAGATCAAGGGATATCAACACTACTACAAGATCCACTTGAAATGGTATATTACTTACACTTCAACATAGATCAGGAAATCTACACCAACTACTGAAAGTAATCTATATTCTAATAAATGTAATTTCATGTATTTTATGTAAGTAGCAGCAACAGCCGCAGCAGCAACACCAAGTCCTGCAACAACAACCACTAGAGAATTCGTCTAACTTGTGGTTACAAAATAACTTAAGAGACGATTTTTCAAGTATATCTTTGCTAAACAATTTTCAGGAGTCAAGTGTTTTTGCAAAGGTAAAAACTGTTCGTTGGAATGGTTATGAGTTGATGAACTATATTACATTTAAAAGTTAATTTGTTTATTTTTTCAGAACCAAATAGAGATTGGTCAAGTGGCGCAAGAAAATAATGGATTTGCACATCCAACTATGACTAGTTCTCCAATTCTTCCAGCACCTTTGTATGAAATTAATTAATTTACACCAAAAATTAACATAATACAAAACTCTACTTTCTTACGTAAATTCATACTAATATAAAAGTGATTAACTGATGCAGGTTACATGGAGATCATTTTGATGCATTTGGATCATATTCTCAGTCTCAATCACTTGGGTACATTATTTAAAATTTAATTTCATGTTAATAAATTTGATAAATGTACTTATCATTCTTTGTGTACCTGAATAGTTTAGAGAACCTCTGTTAAACAATTATACTATAATTTTTATGATGTGAATCAAACTATGAATGGTGGCGAATTCAGAGAATTTTAGTTCTTTATAGTCCCCAACTATCTCATTCGACATTGATACTATTGCTACTTAAATGCAGTTGTATACTTATAACATTGAATTTATAGAGTTCTCATAAGAATATCATTTTCATGAAATATAGGTCACAAAACTACCCGTCTTACCAGACACCGCGACCAGTCACTTCTTCTGCTAACATGTATGGTCAGCAACCTCCCCAAATGAATTTCACTGGTAGACAAAATGAACCTAACAATTCAAGGATGGTTAACAATTCAGCTATGTAAGATCAAATATTTTTATTTTTTCACATTTATTTACGATAAAAATAGTTACATGTAAAATTTGGATTCATTTAGGGTGTCTCGGCCGGTCACTTCTTTTGTTAACATGTATAGTCGTCAGCAACCGATCCCATCGATTTTCATCGATAGACACAATGAACCTCATAATTTAAGGATGCTTAACAATCCAGCTATGTAAGATCAAATATTTTGTACTATACTATTATTTAATTATATTTATGAAATGGTTACATGTAAAATCTATTGGATTGATGCAGGACGCCTCGACCAGTCATCACTTCTTCTTTTAACATGTATGGTCAGCAAACGCCCCTACCGATTTTCACCGGTAGACCAAATGAAACTCACTATTTAAGGATGGTTAACAATCCAACTATGTAAGATCAAATATATTTTTTAATTGTATTATTATTTAAATTTATTTATGATAAAGATAGTTACATGTAAAATCTATTGGATTGATGCAGGACGCGTCAACCAGTCATCACTTCTTATGTTAACATGTATGGTCAGCAACCACCCCCTTTGATGTTCACTAGTAGACAAAATGAACTTCACAATTTAAGGATGGCTAACAATCAAGCTATGTAAGATCAACTAATTTTTATGACTCCACTTGTATATCATTTTCTCAAATTTATTTAAAACTAAAATAGTTACATGTAAAATCTATTGGATTCATTGCAGGACATATCCTTTCCAAAACCAACCTAATATCATGCCTACCTTTAATCTTGCTCCACAAAGTAACATTCCATACATACCCAGACCTCAAGTCTCTTCGAGTTTTCCCAGGTAAACAAGTCATAATCTAGTAAGCACAAGAGAAAAAAAAAAAAAATTCGTGTTCTTACATTATTTTTTTGATTGCTTTCCATTTATACCTTGCTTTTATAGGCATCTTGATGGCATGCAAAGATCAGTAAATCAGTCTTCATCGAGGCTAAGGTTCTCCGACCTTAACACTCCGATGCAGATACATCCATATGCTAACTCATTCATACCTCCACAGGTAGAATTTAGTTTATGCAATGGAACTTGTATTATATGTATTTCAATATTTTACGAATGACTACGTATGGCACTAGAAAACCTTTATTGATAAGAACAAATGTCACAGGACGAAGTTGTGGGATCTAAGCGACGAGGTTACGAAAATCGGTTTGAATTGGGACAGTCATCATCTTCGGCTCAGCGTCAGGTACACAGTTTCCAAAAAACTCTTAAAATTATTCTTTTGGAGAATAAATGAAAGAAAAAAAAAACAATAATTTGAGTTGGTTAAATAATGCAGAGAGTTGTACCAGGAGGCCAAAATATTACTCCAGCTGCTGTGAACCTTGATGAGCCGAGGTTTAATACTTTCCATTGACCATGCACACATTTTTCAAATATTTTCATATATAAATTTGTAATTCTATATTTAGGTCTCTCTCTCAATCTGATACAATTTATTAAATTAATCACAAGTTACTTTTAAACAAAATTTTGTGAGGAACATAACAAATTCATTTTTTTTTTCAGGCAAACAAATAATATATACAGTCCAATATATGAAAGCCTCGGTTTATATGTTGATCCTCACTTGAGAAACTACTTCTTTATGAGGACAGACTAAAAGGTAATTGTTTCGTTTAATTTTTCTTATCATATGAATTTGAAACTGGCTTCATTGATTACATAACAGGAACTCATGATTTGTTCTTCTTAAACTGTAGGTTGCTGATCGATCTTCAAACCTTGGATAAGTGATAATGGTGCATGCTTCATCTCTTTTGTTTTTCTCAGTATGGTACCTAGTTCCCTCAAACCTTGAGTGAGGTCACATACTGGTGCAGACTCTCTTTTTTTGTTGGTTTTTTTTTCGGTGATGGAACCTGGTTCTCCCTCCTGTGGCAGCATTATGGTGCATACTCTATCTTTTTTTTTTGCTAAGTCTCTTTTGTTTTTCTCAGTATGGTACCTAGTTCCCTCAAACCTTGAGTGAGGTTACATAATGGTGCAGACTCTATCTTTTTTTTTTGTTGGTTTCTTTCTTTTTGTTTCGGTTATGGAACCTGGTTCTCCCTCCTGTGGCAGCATTATGTGTACACCTTGTTATACATGTTATGTTGTTGTACCTTAAACAATATGCGTTTCTTTCTCTTATTTGTAAGACTTTTGCTTTTGGATTTTGTTCGAACTTGAAGTATTGGCTTTTATTGGGTCTGGTTTGGTACAAAAGTTAATCTCCTTTACATTAACCAAATGTAAGTTGGAGGAGTTAGGCTTCGCATTCAGATTTTAAAGCAAAGAGTAATTTTTGTTGCCATTGACCAGGTTATAGAGAACCGGGGTCTGTTGAACCGTATCTGATTAACCGAACCGTCAAAATTGATTTGTTCTAGAGAACCGGATCTGTTTTTGTTGTTGAAAAAGGCTAGTTTCCTTTTCTCTCAAGTAATCAACGTAAACACTTCTCTGATTAGTGTTTAACTGTTTATAAATACTGTCACCATCTCTTCTTATTTCTTCATCCAAACAATGAGAAGACAAGCTAAGAGAGAGAGAGAGGGAGAGGGAGAGATCTAGGTTATAATGGGGCGACGGAAGAGCAAACCTGAACAAGGTCGCAGTCGCAGAGAAGAGAGGCGCAAGAACAAAATTGGTAAAGCTTTTAAATTTAATCTTTCATTGATTTCTCTCTCAATCTCTCTTCGTTGTTGTTCTTGATGATATTTTTGTTTTATACGCAGATTACAGATAGCGACAACTCGGAAAACCCTAGATCCAGATCAAGGTCGGCGAATCCGTACTCGATACTTAGATTACTCTGCTTCACTTCATCATCGCTAACTCTAACCTCTACTCTGTTTTTACTTTTTACCCTTAGGTCTGGGTCGTGAATGATGACGAAGATGATCGTAGTGGCTTGAAACTACTCGGAATTGGGCTTTTGGTGTTAGTTGGCAGCCCATATTCATCTTTAGGGTCCATTAACTAAGACGTCATCGTTTTTGGAGCATCGTCTCCTTCCTTCCCCTTTGTCTGAAATCAGCAAAACGGAACAGAGGAGTGAGCGACTGATTAAAGGTACCTCCTTGTTCCTTCTTCTTCTTCTAAACCTATGATTTTTTGTTACTCAGTTGTGATGTGTGATTTGAAATTTCATGTCTTTTAATTCTCAGAATCGTTGAAGCATTATAATGGCGACGAGAGAGCAAACAAGTAAGATAGAGAGGTATCTACCTTTTTTTTTTGTGTGTTCTTCGTATAAATCTATATGATTTTGACTGAGTTAGTGTGTGTGAGTTACTGAGTTATTTGACTCTCTCTCTCGTTGATTCAGAGCACAATCGTCGCCAACGTGCTTGCGTAAGGTACACAATATCTCCATAAAGCTGCAGGTTGAAAGGTACGACCTACTACGTTCCCCAAATTGCAGCATGTAGTACTAAAACACTCTTATTTCTTACAAATTTTGGTGTGTCTGTGTTATTCTTTAACCGACAACTGTTAGCTTGTTGAGAACATACTTTGCCGTTTCTTATTGTCCTGTGAAAATTTTCCTTTGTTTCTTCAAAAGCGACTTTCTTTTATTAAAGGTGTACTTCCATGTAGGAAAGAGCAAGTTGAGGCGCTGTCAAAAAGAGTTGTCTCATCGTGCGGTTGTGCCAGGTTTGTAGTTCATGTCTCTGCTTTGTGTTTTTGTGACCTCTAGTTTCATGAATTAACATTGCAGGATGTACAAGGATGGTAGCATCATTCCATTAGATGATTCTTTGGGTTTTGCTGCAAATTATTCACACATGCTGGGATATGGTAGTCCCCAGATGAAAGAGCTCATGAGGCTTTATGTCACCATCCACAGGTTTTTTCTGGCTCTCTCTGTCTCTACATGACTCAAAATCTTAATCAATAAGCTAATTTTTTTAAATGTGTATTATGATTTTGTTCGCTGTCTCAGGTTCCGAGCCAGCCAAGCAATGGCCCCTATCTTGAAGGAGATTCTGCCGTGATCCAAGTTTTTTTTGTTTGTTCCCTTGGACCAGGAATTTTGGGCAATTATCTTCGATGGAGTTCAGGTTAATTTGGATTTATATTCTTGCCAGAAATGAAGTTTTATGATTTGTTTTACCATTACAAAACTGTAGACTCTGCCTTCTCACGAATCTTTTGTTTCATATCTCACAGGAGCCCTTTGAAGAACTATTGCCAGAATATCCGGTTCGGTGATGTGTATATCCCTCGGGGGTGTTTATGTCCCAGCTCTTGACAAAGATTGTCCCTGGCACTAGTTCCCAGCCCAATATATTCTGGTAATGCGTTTGTTTGACTGCATATGTCTGTCTTTTGAAGTGTTCATATTGTCTTGATCTTGATGATCAATTGAATTCAACCTTTTTTTTTTGGCAGTCAGAGGGAGGCTCAATAACTGGGTGGTGACTTGTAAGCAGCTGGATTCACAGTTAATGATCCTGTTCACACAATGTTGGTGAGTTCTCCTCTTTATCTTGGCTTTCTTTTCTCTTTTCTCTTTTCTAGAGTTATTCATCTGTAGCTAACATATAACTTGCCTTGTTCATTACAGCCACTTTCTCTGGAGCTTGGACCAGGAATTTTTGGGAAATTATCTTCGATGGAGTTCATGTTAAGTTGGATTTATATTCTTGCCTGACATGAATTTTTATGATTTGTTTTACCATTCCAAACTGCAGACTGTGCATGGCTTCTCACGATTCTTTTGTTTCATATTTCACAGAAGGCCTTTGAAGACTATTATCCGGTGATGTCTACATCCCTCATGGTGTGTCTGTCCCAGCTCTTGAAAAATATTGTCCTTGGGAGTTCTAGCTCATGATGATGGTTCGAATCTACTACTCAAAAAATGGGATAACAATGAAAAGCATTTGAGGCCTGAGAAGGAGTTACTTCATTTCAGCTTCGTCAAAGTCTTCGTGCAGTTCAGCTACAGTTCTGCCACAGGTAACCATCCTCAGCCTAACTTTGTTTCTTGTGTGAACTTCAAATTATTGTTTGCTATACAGTTAGTGGATGTTTCCACCTTGAAGAGAGGGGTAGCAGAAGGTGTTGATCTAATGGTTGTAAAAGAGCTTACAGGAGGTCGGTTAAATTAGTTTATCAAAACTGATCATAATTCTTGTCTTTTTCGTTCTGTAGTGGGATATCTTCACATATGATGTCTCATGGTAACAAGTATTTATTTTGGAGAGCCAAGGGAAATGCGCATAAAGACCAATGAAAATGGTGAAGAAGTTGGGTTTAATACTGTTTATGCTACCCACTAGGTACTTTATTGAAAATCTCAGATGTAGATGGACTAATCTTCTAAAGGATTTCTTATATTCTTGTGTTCATTCAACAGTAATCTCGGGGATGCCGATGTCGGAGCATATATAAAACAAGGAGAACATTTTTCTTGCCCAAACAACCACTGCTGTTTTCTCAGGGAAACAAGTCGATGAACCTTAAGAAAAGCATCAAACTGCTAGAAAGATAGCTAGTCTATTGAAGAATCCACTTTACACTCAGGCCAAAAAAAACCAGCTACAGTTGTCTCAAGCCAAATGCATCAGTCATCAACGAAATGTGCAAAAGGTAGGTAGCATTCTTTATAACCATTCTGATACCAACTCTGGTCTCACGTTCATCTTGTACTAGTTTTTTTTTTTGTTTTTTTTTTTGGTGTTGATTGCCTCATTGCAGGGAAACGAGTGTTGAAAACATAGCACTACCAAATCGATTATGGAAAGTCAAGCACCAAAATGCAAAAGCTAGATGATGCAAAATCAAGGAAAGTAAGCCAAATTGTTACAAAATCAGATTGATTCACTCTAACTATGGTGGCGACGAAGAGAGAGGGAGAATTAGGGTTCCTGGAGCTTCGAACTCAAACCCCCATGGGTTCCTCCTTATCTACCTATCTATGGGTCCAAGTTCTCGGTAAGGGTTTGTTGTTCTCAGACCTCTCTATTTTATAATGATTGGCAAATCCTCTTCTTCTCTTCTCCATTGACTAACTCTCAGCTGATGAGTTTGTTCTTTCTCTCTCTCAGGTTCCGAGCCAGCAGCCTTGTTAGTCTTCTTCAATCGGCTCTTACTTAACTCCTTTCTAAACCAGAGGTTTGCTTTTTATACATATTTGATATTTCCTCCTCACTTCACCATCGTTGTTGCTTATTTGGTCTACTTCCTTTTCTCTGGTGTTTTAGGATCTTCGAAATCTTGGTGTTGGTTTTATGGGATCACAGGTTATGCAACTTCTGACTCTTTTTTTTTTTTTTTGGTTACAATTTTTAGGGTTTAATGGCATATTGTGGCTTCTCATGATTCTTTTGTTTCATATCTCACAGGAAGCCTTTGAAGGACTATTGCCAGAATATCCGGTCCGGTGATGTGTACATCCCTCGGGGGTGTTTCTATCCTAGCTCTTGACAAAGATTGTCCTTGGGACTAGTTCCCAACCCAAACAATTTTGGTAATGTGTCATATGTCTATTCAAGTGTTCATATCGTCTTAGTCTTGATGCTCAACTTTTTTTTGCAGTCAGAGGGAGACACAGTAACGGGTGGTGACTTGTAAGTTTATTGGTTTACTAGGAAGCAGCTGGATTCACAGTTACTGATCCTGTTCACACAACGTTGGTGAGTTCTCCTCTTTATCTTCCCTTCCTTTTCTCTTTTCTCTTTTCTCTGTTCAGACTGTGCATGGCTTCTCACGATTCTTTTGTTTCATATTTCACAGGAGGCCTTATTATACGGTGATGTCTACATCCCTCAGAGTGTGTCTGTCTCAGCGCTTGAAATATATTGTCCAGCCCAACAAATCTATTCTGTTGTCCCAGCGCTGTTGTGTATGTTGGTTGTGGAGAGATTAAGTGAATTGGCTGAGGAGATGGCCTTGTTAGCCTTCAATCGGGCTCTTAAGCTTATTTTTACATCTTCTCATATAATTTGGTCTCGTTGCTCAATTCACCATCGTTATTGTTGCTTGTTAGCAATAGATTGAAAATCTTGAATTGGGTCTAACTTCATTTATCTTGTGTTTTAGGATTATCCGGTTCTTTGGTGTGGGTTTTACGGGATATTTGGCAACTTCTCTCGTCCAAAGCCTGGCGTGGTGGTTATGCAGCTTTTGCTTTTTCAGGCTGGTAACTTCTTTCCCCCTTTAATATTTATTTGGTCATGCTTTTGAATTTTTACTGGCTCACAAATTATTCAGCTCGATAAGTCCCCAAGCTTTATGAAGTGTTCTCCTATATTCTAAATGAGCTGGGAAAGGTACTGCTTACATTACATTATCATTCATGTGCTACCAGGTTTCTGATTTTCTTTGGTTTTATGAATCTTGTAATTGTTGTTACAGGTCAAGAACCACCCGTGGCCTAACGTTGATGCTCATAACGGAGTGTTGCTGAAATATCGGCTAACCGAAAGAAAGGTACGAAACTTCATCGTTATCACTTAAGCCTGACTAACCACAGGCCTTGTTTTGCTAAATCTTGGTTATAAGTAATAGAGTGACCTTTCTTTCATATATAGATGCTACACTGTGCTTTTTTGGCTGTCTCAAGGAATCTCATCATCTGCTCACAGGTACACATACACAGACATACTTTCGAGTTATTGACAATTCTCGTTGAATAAAACTACACTCATCTTTGTGATGCTGTTTTCTCTTTCTCTTTTCAGCTGATATGGCCATATGGGACTGGGCTCTTGGACTGCAACTAGAGCGGCCAAAGAGTGTAAACATGGAGAGGTTACATGTCCTCCAAAAGGTGAAACTTTGCAACTTCGATGGGCTCTTAAGCTCCTCTCTAAACCACCAGAGGTTTTTTTTTTTTTTTTTTCTTGATTTTTTCTCTTTTTTTCCTTTATAATCTTCTGTCTGTTGTTTAGCATCCAGTTCTTGGTGTGGGGTTTTACGGCATCTTTGGCCCAAGCGTGGGGACCAAAGCTTTATACAACTTTTGCTTTATAATGTTTTTTTTTTTTTTTTTTTTTAATTTCATGTGTTGATTGATTGTCTCAATTTGCAGGGAAACGAGTGTCACAAACATAGATGCTGGCTAGCTCTACCAATCCATGAATCAGACCATGAGCAACGTCCAAGACGAAGAAGAAGAAGAAGAACCCTCCAGGTTTCGTTTCAATCATTCATCACCATTGGTTAAGGTCAATTACTTTTTTTTAACCATTCTTATTATTGCAGGATAAAGAGCCGTGTTAGAACCAGTAGCTACAACACACAAAGCAAGCCTCAGAAAATAACAATTTACTCCTACCAAAGCAAGCACAGAGGTCAACAACAAGGCCAGGTTCTATATCTTTCTTTGTGAGATTTTATTGTTGTTAAGTGAGATCATGAGATGTCATTCTATTTCTTTTTCTTCTTCTTGTTGTTCATTCCGCAGTAATCTATGAGATGCGGACGTCTGAGCAGATATAAAACAAGGACAGAGGTCAACATCAAGGCCAGGTTCTATATCATTCTTTGTGAGATTATACTAATGTAGATACGTGAAATCATGAGAGGCCATTCTAATTATGTTTTCTTCTTGTTCATTTAGCAGTAATCTCAGGGATGCGGATGTCAGAGCAGATATAAAACAAGGAGACCATTTCTTGCCTAAACCACCACTGCAGTTTCCTCAGGGAGACAAGTCGATGGACTTTAATAAAAGCATATGCTGGAAAGATAGCTAGTCTTCTGAGGAATCCATTCTGCACTCAGGCCAAAGAAGTCAGCCACAGTTGTCTCAAGCCAAACGCAGTCATCAGCAAAATGTGTAAAGGTGGGTAACATTCTTAATAACCATTCTGATACCAACTCTGGTCTCACGATCCTCTTGTAATTGTTTTTTTGTTGATTGCCACATTGCAGGGAAACGAGTGTTAAAAACACTGATTATGGAAAGTCATGCCATCAACAACAAGTCAGAGAAGAGAGGTATCTTTTTTTCGTGTTTCTTCTAAATCTAAGATTTTGATTTTCGTGTGAATATAGTTTTGTATGTTGACGGGTTTTTGCGATTCTGTGCGCGTGATTTATTGACTCTCTCTCGTTGAATGTTTTTTGAAGAATGAAGTAGATTCAGAACAAAACTGTTGCCAGCTTTTTACGGTAAGAATATCAAACTGATTCTGGTGATTTCATGGGTGATGGTCTTCGCGACTTAACAGATTGGAGAGTATTTGCTAGTGTTTTATTTATCTGTCCTGAAGCAAATGTTAGTCTTTACTAATTCTGTTATCTTGGTGGAAATATTTGGAGTTTAGGATCTTTGTTATTAGTTTGTGTCTCATTACGCATATCACTTATTGTTTGATCTATCTGAAATGCTATCTATCTGGATGCAAGTAATTGTTAAATCCAACCTGTTTTCGTCAGAACAGTGTTTGAGGTTTCGGTTTTACAGATCCTTGTGTCGATATGGGTTACTATAACAACGTAAGTGTCTTTTTGTTTTCTTTTGTAGCAGTAGCTCTACTACTTTTGATTTCCAAGATTTAATGAGCTTTTGTATATTTGAGTGTTTAATCAAATAGCCATTACTAACTGCAGAATTGGTTATTGGAATCTTTAACTGCAGAATTAGTTCCAGCCTATCTTCCACATGACCTCAATCACTAAACTCAGCATATGGCTCTGAGCATCTATTGGAATCTTTACCTCGTAAGATGAAACAGTAAAAAGTTGGCTGATATAGTTATCAATCATCGTGTTGGGACAACGAGAGGACATGGTGGATTGTATAACCGTTATGATGGAACTTTCTTACCGTGGGATGAACACGCCGTGACTTCTTGTACCGGAGGACTGGTGAGTGATGATTTATATTACCTGTTTGATAGATATCACTATGTTCTGAAAGCTAAAGAAAACTTATACTAAAACAGGGTAAGCGAAGCACAGGGGATAATTTTAATATTGATCACACTTAACATTTTGTTAGGAAAGGTATAATCTGGTGGCTTCGTTGGCTGCGCAAAGCTGTTGGGTTTCAAGATTTCCGTTTTGACTTTGCTATGGGGTAAGTTATCTCTTTGCTTAACTCATTTGTTTGTTTGGTTGTTTGTGGAGTCCTTAATCTGTTAAATTTGAAAATGTAATCGATGCAGTTATTCAGCAAACTATGTGAAGGAATACATTGGAGCTTTTGTGAACCATCCAGAAGGTCTTGTCACCTATGAATCTCATGGAGAAGGTACACCAAAAAATTTCATAGCTGCAGCGTTTGTGAACCATCTATGTTATATAGCTGGTAATTAGTCTAACTATCTTCTTCTACTTTCTTGAATGTTTCATAATGTTAGGAACAAAGGTATTGCTGAGCAAGATCTTAAAAAAAAAGGGATGTAACTGCGCTACATTCTTTTGTCTCCTGAGGTCATTTCTCGTCAGGCTACTATAAATGTAGGTAAAAATTTTTGAGTTTCGTTCAACTTCCACTCATGCTCCTTGGTCTTTATATAAGCTGATGTCGGGAAAACTAACCATGCATAGAAGCTAAAGATCATATTGTTATATTTCAGGAACCATTGGACATATCGCTCATGGAAATTCCACTGTTGTGAAAGCTATTTCTGGTGTGCAGGTAGATAATGAATATGCTTTACCCCTCTTCACAGTTCTATAAGCATGAGTAATTTGAATCTATGCTCTATTTAGTCACCAGAGGCTCATCCATTGGACTCAGATACATCATTTGTTTGATCTCCTTCTCTTGTGCAGACTGTTCGTTTTAAGAATGAATTGGAACATTACCATTAAGCTTGGATATGCAAATGCCAAGATTTACAAATGCGAGGATGAGAAATGGCCTAGACCAATGTGCTACAAGTGAGTCCTTTCTTGCAAGAGTGTTTTTCTATCTTCTTCTTCTACTATAAGCTTTGTGTCGAAGTCTTAACAATTTGAGACAGAGAAGTAAAGAAAGAGTACTTTTTGATCTTGCTGTAGTAGGAGATGTGTTTCTTTTATTGCCTTAGTGGACATCAGAATTGGCTAGCTTGAAGGGCTAGAGAATGGCGTCAAGCATATGTATCTCTATTGAAGTGCTCATTTGGTCTTAATTTTGATGGTCAATTGAATTCAACTTATTTGGTTCACTTATTAGATTGGTTTGGTTGATAATAAGTGTTCATCGTGATGATGCAACGGATACTCTCTCCCTTCAACATGTAATCAAATGCCTTGTTGATCTCTGAGAATGGCACTGTGTAAGTGATTAAGATCATGAAGCTAAGTCTATTTGGAGCTGATGCTCCAATCCTCTACGTTCTTCATTTACCTCGGCTATAACAAACCCTGGTTATGCTTCAGAGACTATGATTGCAAGTGACGAAGCACATAAAACCTGGTGGAGAGTGCACGACGCAATGCCTGAGAATTTGCGCAAGTTCTGACTACTAAGACTGAATTATTGAATTAGAAAGCGTAACTTGAGTGGGATCGCAGAGAAAGGGAACTACAAAGATGGACATTGGAAGATAAAGATCAAAGATGAGAGACTTAAGACTTTACGAACATTTCTGTTTTCGGGAGAGTATGCTTTGGCATTGGTTGGGGTGAGACGAACTCTACTGATAATTCTTCCACCGCTACCACCACTTCATCACCCCCGCATAAAGCTGCTCTCTCTTCCCTGTGAACTCCCTTGCAATAGCAGATCATCATAGCTGACAAAAAAAAATTCCCATATTACAATTAAACATCGGTTATTATTAATGTATATAAAAACAAAATGGTTTTGACCCTAGAATGACCTTAGCTGACTGGAATGATGGGCTAAACTGGCTATCATATGGGCTTGTTCGGACTCAGCAACAGACCATCCCTCTACGACGTTGTTTAGAGGGATTCCTTCTATGCTCTGTTGGGTACTTGGTGCTTTGCATGACTTGTTCAACAAATGTTCCTGCAATAATCAATTACTAAACTTATTGTTCTCTACTCTAATAGCACATCAATTTGTTATGTCTAGTAGTATGGTTTACCCTTCTCTGAACAACACGTGTCAGGGTATTGATGAGATGAGTTTCACATGCTTCAATCTCCTCCATTGATGTAAACCTCACTGGATCTGGTTCGAATTTCCTATTGTAAATTTATATCATAAACGTCAATACAACTTACAAATCATGAAATTTTACAGTTACTAATCAGTGGAAAATACCTAAGTTCGTCCTCTGAGATTTGAAGCTGTTCTTGTAATCTACAAACTTCTTGCTCAAGAGCCTTGTAAAATTTGCAAATATGATTAGACAAATTCCTTTAAAAATTATTTATATAATTTATTTAACAGGGAAAAGGGAAATTAATAACCTCGACATCGGAGAGGACAGGGCTATATATTGCAGAGTCATGAAATAAATAAAAGATCAGATATGGATTTTAAAAACATACGAAGACATCATTGTATTAGTGCTAGATACAAAATTTATTATAACGACGAAAAGAAAGAAACCGTGGTTCGTTGATATGGAGGGCCATGTCTTCCTCAGTTTTGAGTTGTTCAAGAGTTCTTAACAGATACTGTCACAAAAATAAAATGTTGATTAAAAACTACAATATATACACTTATGTAAAATAAATACTTCATTCTGAAACTTGTGAAGAGCTTATGTGCATGGACCCAAGTAATTGAACTGTGTTGTTTTTTTTACTGATTAAGTAGTCTCACCTCTTTGTGTTGAATACCTCTGCAAAACAGGGAGGAAAGTTTATTTGCAAAATATAGATAAAAATTAAATATTATATACTATATTAATTTGAAGTGTGTGTGATGTTACTCACTGGCGTTTGCTTTGATCGGGGAAAACTATGGCACTGAAAATTATAAAAAACAAATCCAAAAGACATGTGAATAGATATATATTATTAAAAAAAAAATCCAAGTAGATTGATGCAGTACACATACTTCTCTCTTTCTTGATCAGGAAGATTGATGTACCTCGCGAAAACGTCCTCGATCCTGAATTTAAGTCAAAAGTGAAGATACAACATCATCCATGTGTGAGTTTACATTTACTTTTCATATATGTTATATGTAAGTATATAACATTACGACTAATTTATGTATCGTTGGAAGAGGACAGAGAACAGACCGAGTTGCGGCAAACCGGAGGATGAAGGAGATAAGTTATGAAATGGAGTAGAAGTAGAATTGGTCTGTGCTTCTGAATTTTGTTTTACAGTTAGTGAGCAAACTGTTTTCAAACTTTTAGTTTCTAAAAAAAAAAAGAAGCTATGAAAGACAAGTTTTATCTGATGGAAGGGGACTCGCACCGAGTCATTTAATTTTACATGCATTGATGTCTGAAAACATGCGTGTTTTGTATATAGCGTGCGACGTATACTGCGAGGCTTTTGTATTAGTCGGTACTAACTGATCTACTAGAGTATGGCCATGTGGAAATACAATTCAAATATAATATTATTTCGAAAATTAGTAAAACAACTTATCATAAAATATTCATTTTTCTCGACTTATATCATGAAAGAATCAATTATCAACTATTCATCAGTGGAACTATATATTTAATTATTTATGAGGAACTTTCTTTATTTACAGACAAAGTCCGAAACACTTGTTAGTTACTAAATTACACTTCAACCCTATTTATGGAACTTTTGTTATTATAGATAGAAGCACACAGGAACTGTTTATATTTACGGAATACCCCAAATTTCTATTATTTGTTAAAAATGTCCCGGAACTTCCGGTAAGTTAAAAGCTTCAGTAATATGTGAAAACGTGTCGACGCTCGGTTGCACCTCTACTGAATACTAGTATGAAATAACAACAAATTAAGCAGTAGAAAAAATAATTCAAGAACTCAAAATTACTATTCGGTGGCTTTCCACCACCAAAAAAAAGATATGGCTTGTCAATGGGCAGCAGTAGCATACATACGCGCAACACTTAAGCATAAGCTGGACAGCAGTAACGAGAAGAAAAGCATGAAATGTTCTATAACAAGAAATGGAAATATATACCTTTTTTGACCGGAAAAGAGACAAAGGCGATCAGAGGGGGGAGAACATGAGGAGAGCAAGATCGATATCACAAAGTGTTGACAATTCATAAGCCTTCTTTATCAAACCTTTTTTACGTTTTGAGTACGTAATCTGTCGGTTCGTGCTCTTCTCTATCAGCTTTAACTCCAATTTAACCCGACCCATATATCCAATGGACACTGCAAATAATCAAAACGCGATCCTATTATGAATTGGTACGATACTTTTGATTTTAGTTGAAAATCGTATATACTACGTAAATGAGCCGACGAAAGGAGATTTTTATGTTGTGTGTGTTTTTTGTAAGAGAAAGAGAGAGAAGGAGACTTACAAATAGTGAGCGGATTGGTTTTTGTTCTTATTATACAAATCAGTCATATATGAGTACGTACGTACATTACTTCCATTTATACTCATTTTATATAAAACTAAGTTTTCTTTTAATCTTATTATATAACAAAGTGTTACTCAAAATTTTAACTCCAGCATTTGCCCAAGAGGCGCATATATATATATATACGTGGGTGGTATAAAGTATTTGGGAATAATTAATATGTAGAGTATATATATCTACCATAATTAATGTTCTTTTTTGTTTTTGTTTTCTTGATGAAAAATATAATAAATTTATTTATTTATTTCCTAGTCTACTAATTTATATCACCTTGTTCTAGCTACTGTGATCACATTGTATATGCGCTGTGAAACATGTGAGAAATAAAAGATTCAACTCTTGTATGTTTTTCTCTTTTTATCAGTAAAACATGCATGTGAAAGTGAGTCTGAATTTAAATGGTACAATGGCAACAAAAAACTATCGCAAACTTTAGACTACATGGTGTATAAAGGGGGATATAATTAATGAGTGAATCTTATTATAGGGAAGATGTGCCTCTCGATGAAGGATCTTCAAAAGGAAGGCAAAGGCTAGGGTTCGTAATTTCGAATGGAATATTCTTGGATGTTACTAATGTATGTTTTAGTATTGTACATGACGACCACCTGGTCTCAGTTTTGGACACGTGGAGATTTGTTTGTTTGTGTTGTCTCGGTTGTTGTTGGTACGCGCCGACAAAGATAGGAGATGGAGAAAGAAAGAGATCTTCAATGCGAAGTTTGCTCTGTTTGTGTAATTTATACATTTTTGACCGACCGATTTACATATGCCGATTTAGAACCTTCGAATATTTTACTCATTATACTAGTAACAAATTTCTTCTTCTTTTTCCAATCTACCACTTTTACAAAACGATAGTAAATTTTTTTTGTAGAACTAAAAGAAAACAAAAAAGTAGTAAAATTGGTAGATCTACAGCATTTTGGAAAATTAAAGAATAATACTATCTAAGGAAGACGTACATTATAACCACAAGGTTGATTCCGAATATAAGACCATGTTTGATGAACCACAAGGTTAAAACTATACAATATAAGGGAGGAAGGCATCATTCATATTCTGATTTTTACGGAAAATGGCAAAGTACCAAAACAATATGTCATTTTTCGCAGTATACTCTGAACCGAGAGATTAATAATCAGTTCATCCCATTTATGTATATAGAACTTAACTCATACATTGAATCGATAGAAAGAAAAAAATTGGAATACGAATTGTCCTGCACCGGCAAACAAAAAATGTTGAAACTTGAAACATAAACAAATTATATGCATGTATGCCAGAAATAAAAACAAAAATCCTATGTTTATATAATTAACCTTATCCTATTTTTTTCTGCGTGATATATTCATATAAAAGTTTCGAAGTATTCAAATACGTTTCATGTCGACAAAATGTTTAACCAAGACATGTACAACTAACTGGTTTAATGCTGATTATAAGTCGCTAACTTCACTAAAACGGACTACAAAAAGTATAGAAAATATGAAGGGTATAATCGAAATTTCACAAAAAAAAAACTGAGAAAGAGCAAAACCCTAGCAGAGAACATTGACACAGAATATAAAACGAGGCGAAGCGGCGCTTAGTCGAGTTTGGTCAGCGTGCTCCTCCTCCTCCTCTCGGCTTCTCCTCCACCGCACAGGTCCAAAAAAAAGCATTTTTGATTCATCGCCGGCGAAAATGGTGACTGCCAAGAAAACGGTTCGTCCTCTCATCAAATTTTTTTTTAATCATTTTCTCCTCATCTAGGTATCGTTTTCGATCTCAATGTGTCCAACAATGACTAAATAGCCTTTATGCTTTTTATCATTGCAGAAGAAGTCTCATGAGGGTATCAACAGTAGGTTGGCCCTTGTGATGAAGAGTGGTAAATACACTCTTGGTTACAAGTCCGTTCTCAAATCCCTCCGTGGCTCCAAAGGTGTGTGTAATTTCGTCGAACACTTGGTGTGCATACCTAAAAATGTTAACTTGTTGTTTATTTCTGGTTTTTGTTTTATGTTCTCACAGGGAAACTGATTCTAATCTCCGCCAATTGCCCACCTTTGAGAAGATCAGAGATTGAGTACTACGCTATGCTCGCCAAAGTTGGTGTCCACCACTACAATGGAAGTAAGTTTCTTTCTTCTTTGCACCACTCATCTTTAGCTCTTGTTGATTTATTGTTAGTTTGCTCCACATTAGGTTTGGTAACGGAGAAATGTATAATCAATCCTAAGTAGATTACAAGTGTACATATTTGTGCTTCTATGGGCCGTTGAGGTGATTATGATATAATGAAAACTATAATGCTTATTGACGTAAAGTGTCTATCTTTTGCTTGATCACTGTAAGCTTGAATTTGCTATTGATGTCTCACAAGAGTTACATGTTTTACTTGATACCAAATGGACTCTATTGTTGGTCACAAACATGTTAATCATCCTTCAGTATCTAGTAGCTCTTTGACCGATGATTTCATTTCATATCATCAAAGGAAGTAGATGAGATGAATGTTTATGATATTCAACATAGTTGTCAAGGCTTGACTGTGTTTTTCGTGTGTTTCAGACAACGTTGAACTGGGTACAGCTTGCGGAAAGTACTTCCGTGTTTCTTGTCTGAGCATCGTTGACCCTGGTAAAATTAACTAACTGCTTTTTGCCTTGTGTATTTTATTGCTGGTTCTTCATCGTTCTATTTACTAAATGATTTCATCTTTGGACTGTTTCAGGTGATTCTGACATTATCAAGTCAATTCCTGGTGATCAGTGATTCAATTTTTGAATTTTATCTCTCCCAGACTTTTTATCCAGTTTTGTATTTGAGTTATGAGCTATAGACATTGTGTTTCGTGAAATTTAATTATATTAAAGACCAGATACGACAGTTCTATATAAGCTGCATGCAAACATTACAAAAGTTTTCTCATTTTCTCATCTTGAGAGAACAATTACTAGTCAATACTCAAATATCATTACCGGAAACAATCAGCCTCGGATTATAGAACCGAGCCGAATACAAAACATTCTCGTTTGTCCAAAAGGAACGACACATGTAGTTCTTTCTTTTTCTTTGGTCAATACATGCATTTATTTCTTAGTATACACTGTTTAGTTTCTTATAGAGAAAACTTCCAAAATGCAAGTAAAAAATGAAAGAATCTAACTTCTATTTAACCCAACATTCACTTACTTCGGTTCATAGATAGAGAGATAGAGAAAGAGCCTTTTAAAAAACACTCCATCGTAATGGCTCTCAATACTTGCTACCAAGACACTGCGACCCTCGCGACGTCCTCTGTCTCCGACAACGGTAACTACATAGGGACTGAGAGCTGCTTTGACGCTTTCTCTGACAAGACAGATGATGTCCGGTTTCCCTGTGAGAGCAGAGAGGAGAAAAAGGTGGTGACGCCTGAGATACACCCGTCTCCGATATTGCCGTGGAACGTTCCATCGGTGCTGAAGCGAGAGTACACGAGTGATGGTCGGCTGTTATTAAAGGAAGAGAAAATGCGTGGTCACGAGTATCTTCGAGCTCACAGATCCAATGGTTGTCTCATTCTCCAACTAGTCTCTCTTGATGATGCTGATAATCGTGATTCAGATGTCAAGGATGGTGACGAGTGACGACTAATGAATGATCATCACTTGGAAGTCAAGTTACGTTGAAGTTTTCAGCCTTCAACATTTTTAACCCGTTTAGTTTGGCGGGTTTCCTTTTACTATGTTCTTGTAACCTCTGAAACTGAAATGGAATGCTATTTGCCCAAATTAAGGTTTTTAAATAATCTTCTATGCCCTTATTGACTTATTATTCATTGGTCAGTGTAATTTGCTTTGCTTTGGTCTTGGACCTCTTCGTAATTGCGATTGGTACTACTAGATCTGTTCTGTTTCTCATGATGTATATATTGATTGGTACTTCCTAATCAAGAAATTTGATGGTGAACCGTACAGTGAAGATCTTGTAATTTAGTATGATATCTACATTTATGTTTTACTACAAGAGAAAGAGAAAGTGCTTAGTTTACTTGAAGTAGAGAAATCGAAGATGAAGCTTCCAATATGTTTGGGGATCTCACTTGGCTGATTCTTCCTCTTCTTCTTCTTCTTCGAGCTCGAGACCTTCTGCGGCTAATAGCTGAGTGATGAGCAATTTCTTATCTTCCTCTGCTTTCTTTCGCATCATATCTCTTTTCTTCAACACCAACGTGTGTCGCTTTAAAGTGTTATTGAATAACTCTCTCGATGCCTTCTTCTCCTTCTCCAATATCTTCCTCTCTTCTTCCGGATCCACCTTAACACAAGTTTACAGATTCAACACAGAGCAAATGAAAATTAACTACTTTGTGAAAGAAGAACAAGCTCATAAAGACTTTCTCATTTCTTACTTTAGAACGAGAAAGACGACGAGCACGTAGGTTAATCTCCAGCTGTTGTTGCTCAGCCCATGCTGCAACCGCCATGTCACCTCTCTGATCAAATGCTTTACGCTTTTTTATCAACCATTCCATCCAAGCTTGAGAGGCCTACACAAACCCCAACATCTCATCCTCAAAATTTCCAGAGATAAAAAAGAAAAATTCCCAAGTTTTTTATATACCTTCAGTGGATTCACTCGGTTATCCATATCATATTGTCTTTTCTTGTCCGAGTCCATGAGCAACTCGTATGCAGCCTGAATCTTGATAAATCTTGCTTCTGCTGTCTCTCCTTCTTCAAGACTCCCTTTTCCATCATAAACTACAGAATAAAAAATAGAGCTACAACTTCGTGAGAACAAAGTAACTACTTATACAAACGAAGAGTGTCTTGAATCTAACACAATAGAGTGAGATGTATATAAAAACTGACTGTTCTGGCTACATGTACTGATAAACAGAAGGTTTTGGCCAGGTCTTACGTTGCTATAAACCTCACAAACACACTCAACATCTGAATCGCAGTTCAATAAGGAATTGTTACAAATAGCTCTAACTAAAGATCCAGAAAAGGTACCATCAGGATGATAAAATTTGGCTAATCGTCTGTATGCCACCTTGATCTGCTCTTCCTCTGCATCTCTATCCAACTCTGTATCCAAAACCAAACAACATACAACCCACAGTCAAAAACAGTAACCACTACACAAAGAAGAGCTTGTCCAATTCTTCTGACACAAACAGTAGCCAAAACAACAGAAGCAATTCCAAAATTGGTACAAGAATCGTAAGTTGTATTTACCGAGAGTGTCGTACGGGGACTGCTCTTGGCTCCAATTCGAAGCCCTAACGAGAGTCTTCCTCTGATTCAATCGAAACCAAAGATGATTCGAATCTTTAGAAGACCTAAACCAAGACGAATTCGATACCCGAGTTCTAAAGCCGAGGTTTTTATTAATCGAAACCCTAAAAAGTGATCGACTTTGGTGTCTGTTGCAACACACGATCGAAGAGAACACTGTGTGTGGTCTACAAATAGCTCTCAGGTTGCTCATAACTTCAAATTCCCCAAACCCAGAAACCCGATGAATTTTCGTATACCCAGAAATCAAAATTCATATAATTCGAATTCCCCCTCTCAACATGAACAAAAACGTATTTTTTTGGGGTTAACTCACGAAAATGATAATTCCAACCGAACGAATTTTCTCGGAAAATTTTACAAAAAAGAAAAAAAAAATCAATTCCCGGGAAACCTTTTTTTGTGGACGACTGAAGCGCAACGATGAAAATTACAAAAATACCCTTAAAGTATATTAAAAGTTTGACATTTGGTCCCTAAACAATACTTAAAATTCTACATTCAGTACAGAAACTATCGTATTGCTCAGATTACCAAATATATATAAAAACAAGAAGAAGCCTTATTTGTTTTGTTGTGTACAAATCTAAAATATATTACAAAGTTTCCAACCAAATTTACAACTTCTCTGGAGAGATACTTCATAAAAGCAAAAAAAAGGAACCATAAAGTTCTTCTAACCAAAGAGAATCACTCTACTTAACATATAGGCATATATCCTTTTTTAAACATTCATTCCCAAGCTTTGTGATAGATATAAGCTTGTTTTGATTCTTTAAGTTGGTTCTCGTGGACGAGCTGCCCAAAGAGAACTAAGAGCACGAAGCCTATGAAGATACTCTCCCAAAGCAAGCAAACCTCTAGCTGATTGTCTTGTCGTCAAGATCTTTGCCATTTGTTGCAACGTTTGCTGCCTTAGATGATCTGCCTGTTAATCAAAAAAAATACTACATTCTTGAATTCCTTAAGTAGAAAGATACTAAACTTTTTATGAGTTAATAATGTTTAACGTACTTGAGTCACAAATCCCTCTAATGCTTGAAGATTCTCTATTGCTGCAGCCATGTGAGCAGGGTAATCAGTGGACTCGATAACCGCATCAACCACAATGCTTTCAGCTAAACTCTGTTGAAGTTTATCGATGCCTTGAGAGAGAGCATCCTCTGCTTGTTGTGATGATTGTTGTAGGTTTCTCACTTCCAAGACTTGTTGATCAGTTAATGGTTGAAGATAAGGCATCACAACCTACCAAAAAACAAATATACAATTTGAAAATGTAGATTAGTAACGTTGAAATAGAATGTTATTAGGAGGATATATTGTGATAAAAAATTTACGTTTAAAAGCTCGGATGGACGAAAGCCACCAATCCATTGGAAGAATCTTTCTGTGGAAGTTCGCCACATGCCCGATATCAAGTAGAAAACATCGGCTTTAGCTGCATTAGACTTCATTCGAAAAAGATTTGCGTAATGGTTCAAGCAACTCTCAACTAGCATCCTGAGTTCTATGTCGCTTATATGAGATTGTAGCGCTATTCGTATTTCGCTAACTCTCCTGATTTGTTCTTCAAGCCAGTGTGAATATTCCATCTCAAATGAAGCTATCCCTGTGTTAATACTCCCAGCTGGTCCTAAATAGCTTGAATTTGATGAGTTCCGTACACATAGTCCCTTTAGAAAAGAAAAAAAAAACATTTAGTATTGAGTCAATAATGAAGATATTAGAAACTCAAAACAGAATAATTTGAACAAATCTTTACACTTAGGCTCACCTGTTGCTTAACCTTTTCAAGTTCTTGCTCTAATTGCGATAATTTTAACCGGCTTTCTTCTAACTGTTGAACATAAGCCTAAAGAGAAACAAAACATAATTAGTAGTAACTAACATAACATAAACTATATGAGATTCAATAAAAGTGAACTTGCTTTTTTTACCTTCTTTCTCAAACGACTTTTGCGAGCAGCTTCTCTGTTTTGGGCTAAACGCCGTTTCATCTATAAGAGAAATGAATATCAATCAATATCACAAAAGCAATCTTTATATACCTTTTTGTTTTTTTGGAACTTTATGTGTAAAAACAGAATGAGTAAGCATTGTTTGTTACAAACCTTATCATGAATCCTGCCATCATCATCTTGATTATCATTACTAGAAGGTTCTGCTTCAATCTGGTTATGAGAAGAAGAAGCGTAATTCGTCTGCAAGTAATATTCAAACCAATTAGCAAAGACACAAGTAACAGACAACCATCAAAAAGCAATTAAAAGAAAAAAGGTCCAAGTGAGAAAATTCTATAACCTTGATGTTGTTTTGATCATCAATTCTAGCATCCACCTGAATTATGGAAGAAGTAGCAGTATTGGGACTATGATCGTTGATATCGGATTTGAAAACATTCCCCCAACCGACAATTTGTTGAAATGGTTCATAGATTCCCATGTCTCTTAAAGATGCAAGTTGAGTTGGAGAAGAAGAACTCATCATCTCTTTATTCTCTACATAAAGTATATTTCATTTACAATCTCTCACAAACTCCACAAAGAAGTGATCAAAAGAGAAATGAAAGAAATAGATGTTTTTTTCTTGTGACTTACCTTCAATAACAGATCCAATATTAGCTTGCTCTTAAAAATTACATTTACTCTCACTGATACAAACCATGAACAGAATAAATTCTTCATCATTTCAAATAGAGACACGAGAAAATCAAATTTTTTCAAGATCCAAAAAACAGAGAAGGAGGGAAAACAAAAATATATATAGAGGAAAAATTCACAAACCTTGATGGATAAGCAGAGAGATTCATGAAGAAGTTGAGAGATGAAGAGTTAAAAATCAGTTTGTAACACATTTCTTGTTAAGCTCTTTTGATCAAACAGAGATATTTTTCATTCAGAGACCACACAAGAAAAGCAAAAAAAGATAATCAAATGGAAGAAGCTAAGAAGTGTTTCGAGTTCCTTTAGACACTTACTGTCAAAAAAATAAACTTAAAGGTCAAGAGTTCCCATCATGTAAAGAGAGGAAAGAAAAAAAGATTTTTTCTTGTTTCTTGTTTCTTTTTTTTTGTTTTTCTTGCCTTTACTCTCTTTTCTTTATTTGTGTCCATCACGGCATCATCACCATTAGAATAATAATCAAACTTAAAAGAAATAAACAAATCAATTTAAAAAAATTAAAGCAACGAAAGGTTTAACGACAAAACGATAGAAAGATGAGAGTTCTTTGGCAAAGCCGAGGCCCGAGGGTGACCTTACCGTGCGCTTGTATTTCTGAGGTACGCACAACATGATGTCATCAAGCAAGAGGAGCTGAGTGAGACACGTCCCAAGGTTCCGGTGGTAAGTTTATTTGCATATCTTTTTTTTTGTATTCCAGAATTGGAAAGAGTCTTATGTTTTAGGGATCAAATAATAAATAGTTTTGAGAGACCAAATATGCTTTTTTCTTCCGTTTTTTTTTAAATTTTGGTATCGTGGGAAACTTTTTATTTATTGGTTGATCAAAGATTTAGTGCTTTTGATAGCAGCAACACCAGTTAAATTTAGTGGTTATATACATCAAATATAAAACTCTATCATAAAGATATTAGTAAGTATAGAACTGTTAATTATGTCCCAAATTATGGCTGGCTGTGACTATATATATATCCCAAATTATCGACAACCCGGTCATGACCAATCCATTGATTTGAAACCCCATTTTCACATCTTTTTGTATGTGTACGCATGCTGATGGGTCTGTAAAAAGAATCAATGTCTTTTTCCCTATAAGTTAGGCTCAAATAGGTGGTACAAAGATGTATGATTTTCTTTCTTTCTTCTAATTTTATTTTATTAATGTTATGTTTTATATACAACTTTAGGTTTATTTTGAGGGGGACCATAAGGGGTTATGCAGTGGCGTCTTTATGCTTAATCTCCTTCCCTGACTTAGTGACAAATAATTGGAGCTTTAATGGCCTACCAAACGCAAAAGATAACATTGTTTAAATCTCTCGTTTATTTTTAAATCATGGATCTTAATTAGTTTGGAACCACTTGTGTAATAAAATCTGTGTGTTTGACAAAGACAAGCATGTCTGTTTATATTTTTTTTATCAAGCTTTATTTCCTATCTTGGTTTTACTTTAATAAAGAGCCCTTCTATATTTTTTTCCAATCTAAAATTCTATATAATATGATATATATATATATATATATATATATATATAAATCGGTGCGGTGATACGCAAATATATAAAACCAAAGGAAAAACAATATTGTATATGATCATGTCAGAATAGCAATTCGCATCGCGAAAGATCATATATATTGTGGCTTGATTTATTGGTACATCGAAGTTTTCTAAACTTACCGATATAACTTAAGCCTGGTCAAGAACCTAGATATCTATTCTAGATGTATAGAAACTATAGATTTAGATAATTAGAATTTACAACCATGTAATTTTCTTAGTAATTCAGTGTACCTCAGAACAAATCATTTATAAATTCACCTATATGCATGCATTATTAGATATCATTGTTACGTGTTATAGTTGAGGAAGAAAAAGATAGTATGATCAAAAAAGTTACGTACACACATTTCTACTTTAATTCATCACGAAGACACCGATCTTCCACTATTTTCCTTATCTCATTTCTCCTTTTCTTTTTTCGTTATGACTGCAAAAGTTATTTATTGCTTTTCTCGTTATCTTTCTTTGTACTTTTCTTTTCCCTCCCTTATTTCTTACATTCTTCGCAAGTACACCTGAAAAAACTCTTATCTTTCAAGTTTGATATGTATTGCACCAGAAAATAGTTTCTGTTTCGGAGTAATTATTCACTTTCTATCTTGAAATCGAATAGCCTAATAGTTTTCTTTTAGTACTTATTTTCATATGTTTTTGGATTCGTATAATAGACTATGTAATATTAGTACTTTAGAATATTAACTTGCAATCCCATTGTCGATGGCTTAAACCAATGACTAGAGCCACTACACGAAAATGGTTTGATTATGGTCCAAAGAAAACTATAAACCGTATAGACTGAGATTTTTAGAACATTGGAAAATAATCGATGAATTATACGATATATTAGAATTGCTTAGTACTAGTGGTTAGAAAATAAACCAGAAAATAATCGAGGTACTAGCTATATATAAAAACTAGTTTTTATGCATAGGAAGAAATATCGTATACTGAGCAAATCAAGAAAAAGACGAAGCGCTATCATGCCTTGAGATTCTTCTTGTGCACGAATGATCATCAGACGTTCAAAAAAGAGGAAAAAAAATAGAATTCGAATATTTGTAACATTGCTTCATGAAGAATACGACATGGTAAATATTCTCAATATATTACAAAATGAAAGGGGGAATATAAGAAAAATAATATTAAAGGAGGCATAAATAGTTTATATACTAGTTCCTTTTATATAAACCGCATGTCGTTCAAAGATTCCAACTTTGAACTGAACTGAGACTGATTCTCTTACATTATTATTTCGCATTCCCAAAAAAAAAATTGAAAGTAGATTCTATTATGTTGGTTAAATATACAGTACTCGGTACAACCACGTGATTAGTAAACTTGTACTACTAATCTTACAATGAACACAAAAACGTAAATGATATTCCAAGTTTTTTTACAGAGATACTTCATCAATTTTCAATTTTAAATATTATTTTTTAAGAAAATTTACACAAATATTTTTGTTTCATAAAAAAAGTTAGGAGAATATACCACGTACAAGTAGTTACAAAAATAAAAACGTTTATATACAAATTTTCGTTTTTGCCAATTATGAATAACTTCAAAAGCAAAGGAGGGTGATGGGTTTTTATATTATCATTGTTTTTGTTCCCATTGTGTGGTTATATGTAAAAGGAGCTGATTTTTGTTTTTGTTGGATGACTATAAAAAAGGGAGTAACTTTGTTTTGTTTGTTACATATATAAATGTTATTGCGGTGTCCGTTCCTTTTAAAGCCCAAACAAGGTGGAGGATATTCTCACGTCACAAGTGCACATGACCTTCATTGTTGTATTATCAAACTCCATTGAGATCAGTGACTCTTTCCCCATATTTTACTCCACTGACTTAGCTCTCGAACAAAAACATAAAAGAATGAAGTCATTGCTAATTTACGGAATTGTTGTATGTGTTTCACTTTCATAATTAAAGCAGAAGTTATCAAGATTTAAATTTATAAGCACCCTTAGTTTAGTTCCCAAGGTATGCCTGCAATGCAATAGAGAATGTTTTGGGTATGAACATTTATTTGCGAATCTCGAGTATTAAAATAAATGTAACAATATGGATTAGAAAAGAAGAAGTAGATCGTGTTTACCTTGAGATGGTCAATACTTATTATTGGGATGATAGGGTTGATGTGAAGAATGAGGATGCTCAACCAAATTCCATCCATCAGTAGAGTTTTTATCCTTTTTCACATCAGGAAACTCCACCATGTAGCTTGGATCTCGATTTGGAACATTGTAATAACTACTGTTCCACTACAAGACAGATATGAGAAAGAGTCATATCACATACATAACTAACTACGGTTTTAGTTCTCGAGACGAATCCATAACTCTAATGAGAATTCGAGAACCACAAGTCATACCGATGTTGGCTGAGTATGAGAGCTGTTCAGCAAGGTGCTGGAACTTGACGAGTTCAAATTCCACACGGATTTGTTCGGCTCCAGTCTTTGCTTGTTGGAACTGTAAACGTCAGAGATGTTAAGTATGGTGTGCCTAAATTCGGATACAAAAGCTATACGATACAAATAACCTAACTATTTTTCTCTATGTGTCTCAAGTTTTTATAGAGTCGTAATGAAACAAATGTTTGATTATAGGTGAACATTTAAAGCTTTACCTTGACAAACCAAGGGAAAGAGCAGACTGAACTTCCTTGAGAGAAGATAATGTGGCCAGCAACTTTGCAAATGTTTCAAAAGTCGAGGCTCCAGAAGGAACTTCGAGAGATAGGGAACTGTATCCATACACATTTAAGTGAGCCACACTTTGCTTAAGATGTGCAATTCCTCTCTGGAGATTTCTGAATGTTTCAACAGAATGAGGAGAGCCAGAGGAAAGACTGGCAACGTCAAGGTCAAGGTCATGATAATCGTCTTCTACACTTCCATCTGATTTCAATGATGTGACACCAAAATTTGTATCTCTACCCGTCCACGAACTTTTTCCTTCGAATGAGTAGTAATCATGGGCTGGTACAAAAAGGGGATACTCATCGCTGCCGATGAAAAAATGGAATCGCTTAATTCTCTGAATCTAATGGAGACACAAAACAATCCCTGTTATGTCGTACATAATTTACCTTGGAGAAGACGGATGGGAGTTCCAATAAGAATCTCGTTGCCATATTCGTGAACAAGAACCCTGGTTATACAGTAATGCCCGATTTTAATCATACTTGGTGAATCAATTTCAAGATGAATAGTAATATAATGTCAATATCCACGAATTATCTCTCATATTTATTTCCTAGGAAAAAATTTATGCAGTGAGTGTTATCTTCAAAGACTGAGGCAAAAGTATAGCATAAAATTGAGTGAAGGAGGCATCTACCCCGAAACCCAAGTTATGGAGTGCAGGCGCTGAGAGCTTATGGACAACAAGATTTAGAAGCTGAACCATGTACCTGATTCAACCACCAACCATGGAATGTTACATCATCAAACTACCAAATCAAATATCAAAAATAATTATGAGTACATTGGTCTGCAGGAGTATAATATTCACTTAGGGCTTGGATCTCCATATATTTTAACTGTTCATGTGCCACAATATGACGATTTAAAGACGAGGGCATATTACCCTAAAGAGGCTGCGAGCTCTTTTGGCGGAACAGAGAGTGGGTTGAGACCTTGTGGTAAAAGAGCATTGCAGATTTGATCATACTGTCCAAAGCACCCATCTTTGTTCTGCCCCTCTAGTTTCACCTGAAAAGAATAAGATTCAGTAAAACCAGCCTAGAATATATGTTCGATAACACAACAGCCTAAAGAGAGTCCAAGTTTTCCTCAGGAAGAAACAAGACATGTTCTACCAACTTCTTTTTGGTAAAAGAAGAGATATGGTCTATAAAATCAGTAATTTAATTAACTAAATAGATTTTGAACAAAAAAAAAAAAAAATTAACTAAATAGATAAGTGCCAAATATTTGATCTCCTTACCCTTGATAGAGGGAATAATTTGCATATCTGTTTCATAACCAAAGCCTGTTTATAGAGGCGTTCTGAAGTAAGGTCAATCTGTAAATCACAAATTCCGGCTTAGTGTTCATAATTAGACATATGAGATTGAATGTAAGAAAATTGAGACACAGATAATGATGACTACATGAGTTCAAGAAAAGGACTAGTTCAAGCACAGAATTAAAGTACGATGAAATGTAGATCTTACATATACCAAGTAGTGATTGCCAATAGTATCAGAATAGTGGTTCTCCAATTGGCGAACACGACTCTTCTCCAACTGCAGAAATGAGAGAAAGAGAGAGAGAGAGAGAGAGAGATAATACTGTTTACATGGAAAATTCAGCTTCATACAAATCCTTTTCAAGAGAAAATGCAGGAATTGGAAAAAGAACAAAAAAAAGTGTCACATTACAGCAACGTTAGTTGATTCGATAATGCCATATCTTTCTTTCAGATTGCGAGATAAACTCCGTAATGTGTTTTTGCCTGCATCATGAAATAGGTATACTTAGACATGGTAATTTGAAGGCGATGCCAAAGAAATGAAAAAAATTCTTAAGAAAGAGAGTGTATTATTCAGACTTTGCTGCAACTTCTCCACTTGTAGATGGAGCTTCTCCCGCAACCTAGCAAGCTTCTCATTCTGAACACCAATCCAACAATGTTGACTAATTGCTTTCTCCTGGTCAGCACACGGGCATCAGAAATCGTTTATAAGCAAATGAATATCAGATCAGAAGACTTCAAACTGAACAATGAATTAAACCTTTGTGATAAGCAAGCCAAGTATGAAACCTCCCTACGGCTCTTCAACGAGTCCAACTTAACTTTGTATTCGTTTAAACTGCACAAAGAGCCATCAAATCGGAACTTGTTCGAATTGGAGGATCCTACACTCATATCCAAATTTATCAGAAACTGATTCCAAAAAAACCGAAAACATACCTGAGGTTAACACAAGCTACGCAGATCGAGGCACGAAACGAATGGAGGCAAAAAGCACATTTACTAGATTTCTCCATCGATCCTTATTCCCTTCACCGACGCACCCCAAATCCCGAAGGTTCAGCGATAAATCTAAACGCAATCAATCTGTCGATTCCACAATATATATCCTCTAATCCCAAGTCTGAACACCTATAACAAACCAATCCTAAAGTTTTGGGTACAAAGCTAAACAACGAATTTTTGAAATCCGAAGAGACATGAAGCATAAAAAGTTCGAACTAACCGGAGTGGATCCGCCGGTGCCGGAGAACTGTATCGGTCTGGTATAGGAATGAGGATGAAGCGGGAAGAAGATGTGAGAAGCGGAAGGAGTAGGAGGAAGATTGAATTTGAAGGATAGCGTCATTGCGTGAAGCAGCGGAGAGCTTTACGAGAGAGAGAGAGAGAGAGAGAGAGCAATGAAGAAGGAAAGAGAAACGACTTTTTTTGACGAATTCCAAGTTTTTTACGTGCACATCATCATCACCTTCCTCTTCTTTTCTTACTGTTTTACTCTTTTCCAACCCTTTTCTTTTTACCTTTTTTAAACTCTTTTTTTTTTTTTTTTCTTTTTTTTTATAAAGGCAAGTTGATTAGGGTGTTGTTGCTTGATTCACTTGGACAATTAAAAATGATTTCTCTATCAATAGAATAAAACGTTGTAATCGTTATTTCGTAGATCTTCTTGGCGCAGCCTCCTCGTTTTATTCTCTACACTTCACTTTTTAGAAGGCCAATATTCTCTCACATTTTCTATATGTTTAATATAAACTTAGTTAGATAATTTGAAACAGTTTAAAGCGTTAATAACATTTTCTACCTTCCATTGATCTTTCAATCGTTTCTTATATTCAACGCATATCATAAACACAACTTTGAACATGATAATATGATAAGTATGTAACGATAAAAATCCAAGCTAGCAAATTATATCTCTTTTTTTTTTTTTGTTCAAACGCAAATTATATCTCTTTATTACGTTTTTTTCTTACATCTTTAGATTTTTTTTTTAATATATATCTCATTTTAAGGCGTAACAACATTTTCTTTACTAAACTTGACAGGTGAACCAAATAAAACTAAACTTGATTTTTTTTTTTTAAAAAGATACTTGTCTAAAATTTGGCATAATCGATCTGATTATAGGATTCGTTAGTACGTAGATTGATATTTGTCTCTTATAAAAAGTTAATTTTCATCGATCGTAAAATCGATGTGGGGTTTTCACCAGTACCAAAAAGATGTACATGGAAGTATCTTGTGTTTTCTTTCGGCGTCAAAATGATTACAGTTATTTTGTTTGTTCGTCGAAAGTTTCATCGTATTTCTTGATGTGAAATTTCAAGCACAAGCTAGATGATGTGAAAGTGTTTTATCATCGAAATGATTATAATGGTCAATGATTGTCAAATTGACACACGTGGTAAATACAAATGAAATGTCGAATACTGTATAGCTTTGCCCCCCCCCCCCCCCCCCCCCCCGAAAGGCATATATAGCTTGGGAGTTAGTATCGAATTCGAATCTTTGACATTTTTTTTCTTAAGGAAACGAATAAATGAAAGAATATATCGAACAAAATCTGATATTACCGCTCAAATAATTAGATTGTGCGAACAACAAAATTGTCCTAGTTAAGTAAACGAAACGTGATCAAACAACCGGAGCTCAGACAAATAAATTAATAAACAAGGAAACAAAAGGTAAAAAATATGCTCATCAAATGATTAATATATATCAGATGAGTGTGAAGTCCACTACACTACCAGCAATGGGAAAAAATGATTAGAAATAAAAATAGGATATGTATAGATTTGGCATATAATTTTTTAGGTATACTAATAAATCTATGTTAACTCTTTAATTGGCTTTGTTAATTTGGACACGTTTATGGATGTTGTGGTCGATTTGATTGTCATTTGGAAGCTAAATTGGCGGCCGAGTCAGATTCCTCTCAGACCCCTTCTCCAATATATGTTCTTTGATTATCACTCGAATCTTGAGAACTTTTTTTTAGTTAATTGTTTTCAGACTGTCTAATTAACGTACAGCCATCATACTTTACTACGATCAATTATAATTTCTAGGTTAGCGTTATGGATCTGGGTTTCCGGTACCATTTTGCTTAACTGTAGAGATAAATTTGCATTTCTAGTTTATTCTGTTTTTGTAAACCCATTGCTCATTTTTAAAAATATTCAACCCTCTCGTTTGTACGTATAATTCAAAACATGGTTTGATGACAAGCTTATTCTGTTTTTTGTAAACCCATTGCTAATCAGTATATTATTGGATCAAAATCTGTAATCAAAAGAGTATGTGCTTTCGAAAATTCTAAAACGAAATGATATTTAATTATATAACTTAATTCAGTACTAGAACAGTTCACTTTATGCAACAAAAATAGTACTGTTCATGACATCAGCTATTCATATTCAAATATGGATTTAAGTTATATTGCCCCAAAAAATGAAATTATTAATTAAATAAGCTAGTAACTGTCTTCTCTCATGGCCAGATATATTAGTTGAGGTCCAAGTCATCATGATGCCAACTCACACTAAACTTGTCATCAAACCATGTTTTGAATTATACAGTATGTAATCTTATTTGCAATTATCTCTAAAAAAAGATATGATTTTTGACATGTATATATGATCCTTATTTACAAAACCCAAGTAGAGTTTGTGTATTTTTTGTAGCTAGTAATTTCGTATCAGTTCTTGTTCTTAATCTTGAACTTGCTCCGATCGGCAAAAACTACATTAATACACATACACATGTACAACAAAGTAAATGTATACGTATATGACGTGGGCAAAAACCTCCACTAAATTCAGAAATTAGACCCCACAAAATGACTATAAATAAGTGCCCAAACCTCTCCCCCAAAAAATGCAACAACAACACTTTTCATCTCTTTCCCAATACAAAAAAAAACCAAAACAACGGCTTTTGTTTAGCCTTTTCAGCTTTTTCTCTAAACTGTTAAAAGGATGTCTCTAGCTATAGCAGAGGTTTACACGGTGAGGAAGTTTCACAAAGAGAGTATGAAGAAACCGGCTGTTACCGTCGGCGAGGGAGACGAGAAGATCGGGGGAGGAAGTTTCATGGAGGCGCCTGTGAAATCTGGTGGGAGTAGACGATTCGGACGGTTGTTTTTTGGAAAGCCCGGGATGAAGAAAAGCTCTGCTAAAGTTTCGGACCCCATGACGATTGAGTGATAGACCATATAAAATATTAAGTTTTTCTATATTTTCCATCTATATCTTTTTTTTTTCCTTCTTTTACTTTCACGGGTCGTTTTTTCTGGCTTTTTCTACTTTTCTAGTGTCTACTCTTTTTCTTTATTGAGTGAGTTTTATTAAATACGACGTAAGCGTCCAATGTAATGAACTTAAATTATGAGAAATTATAAATACTATTAACTTTTGGATAAATGCATTCCCTAAATACTGTACGTATCTAGTTGATGATGTTTTATGCCAAACCAAACTAAAAAGTGAGTTGCACGATGATTTCATACTTTCAGAAATTCCGATATATGTGTTTTATTTTGAACGACTGTATATTACACACACATACTGTATCTATATATTTTTAAAAATAAGCATATGAAAATGAAAGAGCCAAAACATAAATTGGTTGGTTTGCTAACCGTTTTGACACTTTTGACATATATGGTCTTAGTTTTAATAATTATCATTGACGGTCCAGGTACTATATCTTCTTCTATGCGACTGCAACTCGCATAGAAACATATCCATGGTTTTAGTATATAAAGTCATAAACCATAAGTTTGAGTTGTTAACAATATTTATCCAAAGAAAACTGTATACAAAGACTAAGAAACAAAAAGTATGAAAAAGATAGAGGAAAACACTTTTAAATGGAAAAGTAGTGGGGTTTAATAAGAAGATAAAGACAATTAGTGGATGTTCAAAAAGTATATTAGTAGTGAAAATTAAACCAAAATATCTATGTGGGTACTGAATGTTTAAGGACGATTTTTTTTTCTCTTTCAGCCAATCAGACTTTAATAGAATTCAAAATATGTTACAAGTATGATCCAAAGTATGATCCAAACATTTAGTTTAACTGTTTCTCGTTAGATTTCGTAGCATATAGGAAATCTAGATTAGAAATTTCCAATTGTCCTACGTAGTTAAAAAAAAAAAAAAAAAAAAAGGAAAAGCAAACCACAACACAATTACCTTAAATAATCTTCCGTACCAAGTTGACATATGTTTAATTTAGTTATTTTGGATTAAAGTTAGGTATTATTATCATCAAAGTAGTATATGTTTTCGTGTATTCTCTCATACAGCATACTTTTTTATTTTCTCCTGGTTTTAAACAAAAACCTGTATTAATTATTATATAAATGTAGGCAGTGAAATTCATAAATTTTACATTTCAGCCAAATACAACGAGAACATTCTGTTGTATAATAGGGAAGTATTAAGATTAGTAGATTACCATTAACAACAAAATACTAGAAATTAAATCGAAAGGGGGTGAATGAGCAATTTAAAGAGTTAAGAGACCAATAATATTTTCGCAAAGCAAAACATTGAAAATTAGAAAAGAAAACAGTAATTTAGTAGTTGGTATAATTGTCGTTGGATCGCGTCATTCATGTGTAATTTGTGTAAACATGGATATTGGATAAAATGATATTAAAATAAAAAGAAGGAAACATTCGGATCCAAATAGTAATTTCACTTGAGCTTTGATATTGAAATTGTATATTTTAAAGTTTCTAAAATATCTAATATGTGGGCACTTCTAATCATAGTGGTAATTAATCAAATTTATCTTGAGAAAGGTGTTCAGTCGAATTGTACAATTCCTCTGTGTTTTTAAAGTTAAAACTTAAAAGTCATCTATATAGTTTTTGGATATGTCATCATTTACGTCAGTATAAACTGTAAAAGTTCAGTTAAGTAGACTAACAATAATTCATGACACGAAATTTAACGACAGAAAACAAATGCTTATTAGTACGTAGGGACTATGCCCTGTTTTTTTCATATCAACTTTTTTTTTTTTCTAATTATAATAATTTTGCAAAACAACTTTAAGAACAACATGGCCCATCATAAATACCATTAAAATAGGTTTTTATTTCAAAAATACTACAATTTAATTTTTTTTCCAAATATACCATTAAAATATAAATTTTTCCAAAAATACTACATAATTGAATTAAAGTTCTAATACTAAAAACTAATTCCTAAATTCTAAATACTAAATCCTACCCCTAAAAACTATATCCTAAAACTAAATATGTCAACCCAAACCTAAAAAAAAAATTCTACATCCTTAAAAATCAATTTTTTGTGTTTGTGGTAATTTTGGAAAAAAACTTTTATGGTAATTTTGGAAAAAAAACTAAAATGTGGTATTTTTGGAAAAAAAAACTTTTTTAGTGGTATTTAAAAGAATTGAATGTAAATCCAGAAAAAAAAAACACATACAGTACGTTAAAACCACTTGGTATTAGAAAAATGTGAAATATAATAATTGTCGTATGGATTGGGTGGTCATTTTTATAATCTAATCTTTTGATTTCTGTCAAATGGATGTTTAACTAATTACAACTTACTCGTAAAGATGAAAGCGCAACAATCTTTTCCGATTTGTATATTAATATCCAAAATCCACCTTCGAATGGGGTTAACGCAAGTATTCGTTCTAGACTAGGACTAGTTTCGTTTACGAAGTGAGTGATCTTAATATTAAAGTAGAACACTGATGTTAAAACGATATCTTAGTTAATATACGTGGGTGTTTAAACACGTAAGGGGTCATGATGCAGCTGCAACTACGAGAAAGAAAAAGAAACTTAAACTATACGAGAAAAGAAGAGAATCCTTATCCCATCGTTCGTATGTATTATGTATACCGTCCCCCATTCGCCTAAGTGATCGGATTTTTAAATATAACACTTTATCATCTTTTTTGGACGAAATATGAAATCGCCATCATATAGTTTATTATGGACATGCCTGATGATGGCTGATGGGCCTGATGGCTGATTAGAAAAAAAAATATATATACAGAAATATCTTACCAAGTGGCTCTCAAGGTTTTAGCAAAAAAAAAAAAAAAAAAGTGGCTCTCAATGTTTGTTAAGACATTAGAAAAACATCTTTTTGTTTTTGTTTTACAGCATAACATTTGCGTCTTATAACGTTTAAAATGTTTTTAAGATAACAAAAAAATCAGTAACATATTAACTTCTCTTAAGAGTCTTCGGTAAAACTCCTTAGAGGTGTGAATTCAGAGAGTGGTCTTGCTTCGGTAAAATTTCCCATTTTTTAAGACCCATCAGAAGTCGTTCGATCTCTTTCTTTCTTACCGTGACCAAAATCGCCGACCATTGGAATAATTTAGAAAGAAGAAGAAGTTGAAGTTTCTCTTGAGTTGCAGATGATAAGCTAATCCAGCCATTGTCACGTGATGATTTACTGTTGAGTTGCTTTACCCCGCGTATCCATATTGTACTACCCAACTCTTTCTTTACCATAATAATGCATATGACGTTGTGAGAGCAAGCAATCGTATTGTGAGCTTATATTATCATTGCAAATTCTTGATTACACCATGTTGATCCATACTGAGTTGTCGTTACTATATATATATTTTTTTCTCTCCTAGTATTTAAGCTTCCTATGTATCACAATTTACGTTGAATGAAGGTTCACAATTATTTGATAAAAACAACAGAAGTAGACACTTTACTATATCAATGGACAGAAGCCAAAAGAAAAAAAAATGGTCGTTTTCATAACTAGTCATCCATGATGATGTTAGTGTACTATGTATAGATCGACTGAAAGCAATTCATGTCATGTCATACCATCATTTTCTTTACCCATTATCTGAAAGTGTGGACCTACTGTCCATCTTAAGGTCATAAAATGGTGTCCCTTTCTAATCAACAGGCTACAACCTTCCACAATGCATGTGCTGATTAAGTAGATATGCATAGTGAGAACTGAGAACAAGCTTCGCGATAAATGCTTAGAAAAACAAAGTAACAACTCTTTCTTGAAGCAAACATGGCATGATGATGGAGCATAGAGCCATAAACAATCTAATCCATGATTTCATGCGTATTCCAATCATTCGTCTTAAACCTGAATATTACTAGCTAGTTTGAAAACTCGAAGCTGTGGAAAGCTTTTCCCAACAACTAATATAGCCAATTGTTACTAGTTGGCAATTTCAACACAATACAATGTATTTCTACTGAGATCTCCAACAACTTAACCCCAACAATGAAGTATATCTTTTCAGACTTATTCAGTTAATTAATGTCATGCAGAAGTTGCATGATTATTAAAAAAAAGTCAATTATCTCAAAAGAGTCCGCTTGAATTAGCGAAAGTAACCAGGTCTCTCATACTAATAAATACAAATCAAATGAGTAGATAAGAAATGTAAAAAGTGTTTAAACAAAGCTAATAAAAACTAAACCCACCTCAGATATACTTTTGCATATATAGTGAAAGAGACCATAGAAAAGCCCATGTGAATCCAATCGATCTACATAGATCGAGTCTTGTAAGACATTTCAAGTCCTACAAAATAGTTCAGAATATATAAACAAGATATGTAAGTAAAGAATTTTTTTACACAATATTTGGCAGGTATGTTTCAGCTTGCGAAGCAGGATGGAGAATTTTGAAAAACCCAATAACTTACTGATCAACATCAGTTCAAAGGTTATCTTTTCACCTAGAAGGGAAGCATCTTATCTATTTCAAGGGAGATGATGAAGTTCAAACAGTTTTGGATAGGGGGGAGTTAGTCAATTCTATGTTCCTCGCATGGTTTGAATTGAGCAAGGTTAGTTCATTGGCTAAAACAAAAACTTATGCGCAAATTTCTGAATTTTTCACATGGGACGGGAAGAGAAGGAAGTTTAATCTGCGGAAGAGACCAGGTACAGCCATAGGAAGGATAAACTATGTTCCCATAGGTATGGAAGATGGATATTATCTATGAGTCCTTCTTAACACTCAGACAGGTCCAGAATGCTTCGATGATATAAAAAAAGTTAAAGGAGTCATTTATGAAACTTATAAAAAGGTATGATTTGCTTTGGGGCTGCTTGAACATGATCAGGATTATATTGATGATATTGTGAGAACAAGTTTCTGGAGTACCGGTAACTACTTACGTCGTCTTTTTGTGGTAATGCTATAAGCTTTTAGTTTATCTGAACCAGAAGTAGTTTGGTGGAAAACATGGGAACTACTATCGGAAGATATTGAGAAGAGACGGAGCGAATACTTTAAAAGACCAGGTATAAGATATTTATTTTTTATTTAAATAAAGTGTATATTGTTATATATATAAATTTAATTTTATAAATGACCTTTTGTTGTAGAACTCATGTTATCTGATGAGGATAAGCAGAAGTTTGCCTTACAAGATATCGAAAACATATTGAAAAGCAATGGAACATCGTTGTCAGCCTTCAGTACAATGCCACAGATACCAGAAGATACCCTTGACGACACTAATGTGTTGATTGTGGATGAAAAAAACTATGATAGGGATGAGCAGCAGGAAAAACATGATGTATGGCTAAAGTCAATGACATTAGAGCAAAAACAAATATTCGGTGAGATCATGGAATCTGTGGATAATGACTTGGGAGGTGTTTTTTTGTTTATGGTTTTGGAGGAACTGGTAAAACCTTTCTCTACAAAACTCTTTCAGCAGAATTAAGAGCAAGAGGATCTATTGTCTTAAACGTTGCCTCCAGTGGAATTGTTTCTCTTTTGCTAGCTGGTGGAAAGACAACACATTCTAGATTTGGAATCCCAATTAATCCCCATGAAGGTAGTGTATGTACAATGAGTCCTGGATCAGATCAAACTCAACTGGTGGCTGAAGCATCTTTGATAATATGGGATGAAGCTCCCATGATGAGCAAGCACTGTTTTGAATCATTAGATAGACGTTTGTCAGATATTATGAAAGGAACAGGAAATCGACCTTTTGGTGGAAAAGTGGTTGTTTTTGGAGGAGATTTCAGACAGGTGTTACCCATTATCCCAAATGCTGGAAGAGCAGAAATATGTATGAGTGAACTCAATACTTCATACATATGGGAACATTGTAAAGTTTTGAGGTTGACCAAGAATATGAGGCTTCTTGCAAAGGATTTGAATCCCAAAACTGCTAAAGAGCTAAAGGAATTTTCAAATTGGATACTGAAAGTTGGTGATGGGAAGATAGCTGAACCTAATGATGGTGAAGTTATGATAGATATCCCAGAAGAATTCTTAATCACATCAGCAGACAACCCTATTGAGGTAATAAGGAAAGAGATTTATGGAGATCCTAAGTTTTTGAAAGATAAAAAAGATCCTTTGTTCTTTCAAGAAAGAGCAATCTTATGTCCGACCAATGAGGATGTTGGCATTATCAATGAATATATGCTTGATCAGTTAGAAGGTAAATCTTTTTCTATTTTTGTTGTTTTTAAATTCTGATGGTTCTAATACATAATAAGTTTGCCATTAATGCTGACCCGTGTTTATATGTCTATAGGTGAGGAAAGAACATACCTAAGTTCAGATTCTATAGATCCAGCTGACAAACGTTATGATAACAATCCAGTGCTTACACCTGCTTTATTAAATAGTCTAAAGGTCTCTGGAGTACCTAATCATCGAATAAGATTGAAGGTTGGTTGTCCAGTTATGTTGTTAAGAAATATAGATTCAAGGGGAGGGCTAATGAATGGTACAAGGTTGCAGATCACCCAAATGGCTGAGTTTGTTCTAGAAGCTATTGTGATTACAGGAGACAGAGTTGGAGACAAAATATTAATTCCAAGGATATTTCTCACTCCTTCAGACACTAAACTGCCTTTCAAAATGTGTCGAAGACAGTTACCTTTAGTTGTTGCTTTTGCAATGACTATTAACAAAAGTCAGGGACAGTCTTTAGATTATGTTGGCCTCTATTTGCCTTGACCATGACCATGTTTTTCACATGGTCAGCTATATGTTGCAGTTTCAAGAGTGACCTCAAAAAAGGGATTGAAAATTTTGATAGTGGATAAAGATGGAAACCCTCATAAGCAAACAATGAATGTTGTATTTAAAGAAGTGTTTCAGAATTTGAAATAACTCGCTTAGAAATCTTTCATAAAGGTATGATTTTTTCTATCCTATTTTCTGTATTTTTAGTAATAAAATAATTTGATATTTCTATGTATTTTCAATATATAACCTATTACTATTTCTGGTATTTCATAAGGATTGTTACAGTGGATGAAAGGAATCGAGAATGGTGTCGAAGAGTATGGTGCCAGTTACAGAGAAACGTTTTTGAGAAGGAATAGCAGTGAAAGCTTATGTTAAGGACCTGACGTCAAGGACCAAGGATTTTATCTTTTAAGTATAGATATTATGTGGTTTGATAGTGTGGTTTTTTTTGTTTGAAGTAAACCAACTGAATCTTCAGTGGGTTTAACTTCATTTTTTCCACACTATTCAAAGCTTATTTTTTTATAAATTTTTTTTTTGAAATCTTGCATATAGATTACTTACTTTTATCATAAACAATCCCAAAACTGAGACAATTTTAAAGATATGACAAACCAGTCAATTATGAAGCTTGGAAAACTTACCAATTAATAGTATAGATGTCTTCTTCATTGATTCACTTCCAAATTGTGCTGTTAATCATCTTCTTGGAAATACAGGATCATCCTAAAGATTAAAATAAAATCTAATCAGAGTTCAGTTATATAAATTAAAACCGGAATAGTATTAACGGAAAATTGAATCTGTTTCTTATCTTTGATAATGTGTTCCTCAACTGTTTAATATCCTGAGGAAATCAATAGCACCCACATTTAAAACGATAAGTGAGAAGTCGAAAATTCAGGAATTTACGGTGAGTTTCGATTATTCTTTGTTAATCATAAACAATTAAAAAAATTAGACAATATTTAAACGCCAAAAATTGGAGATGAATATGGAACTTGATGAACTTACAAGTATCAAGTGATGATTTATTCTTTACTCAGACTGCCAGTTTGTAAGTGTAGTCATCAAATTCCACGTTAAGGCTATATTCAAACAAAAGACATCAATTAGTTTACAAAACAAATAACAAATTAAACTTTGGTTTAAATAGAGAAATAGATCAAACCATTTACTTACCAGTTCAATCAATTTTGAAGAACATCAAAAAACAGTGATTGTAACGGTAGATCTGAGTTTCTCTTAGAGAAATCGTTGACCTGATTGATGAAATAGAAAGAGCACTGTTTAGAGAGCCACTTTCCTAGAACAAAAAAAAGAAACTAAAATCTGCAAACAACAAAATCCAGGTTTCAAATCCAACACCAAAAATCTATTTAAATGATTGATAAAATCTAAGGTTTCAAGGCAAACAACAAATTCAATTGGTAAACAAAATTGAAAAGACTGTTCCAACTTTAAACTTACTCGTTCAGAGAATCAATCCTCTAACCACGAAAAGATATTGATGAAGTATCTGGGTTTTATTAAAACCCAGAATATCGATTTAGATTCAGCTGGAATCGTATTTGTTTCGTTGTGAATTTCAGTCGAAGAGGAGTGGAGAAGAAGAGCCAATTTTTTTTATGTCCTTTCGTTTCTTTTCTGTTTTTTTTTATTACTACAATTAATCATTCACAAATCAAAGAAGGGATATTTATTTACGGCCCAACTAAAATTGAAAATATACAGGCCATTACAATTTTGTGGGTATACCTTACCAACTAATCCAATACTATCACTAAAAACATTTTTTTTTTAAATTACTACTAAACTAAATAAAAACGTACAATAATAATACAATTACAAAAATATAAAATTAGATAAGTATTATTCTGAGAAACACATATGAAAAAAATAATTTAAAAAAACCCGGCACGTATGTGCACATCACTCACTAGTTATCATATTAAAAAAAGACACTTTGATAAGCCATTTGACTATCTTATATAATACGGTTTTTTTTTTTTTTTACATTTTCATTCATCAACTTCACTTACATCTACCTCACCTAATTTCATCTGAACTATAACTTTCTCGCGACTTAAAATTATATTTTTTATTTGTTCATTGATTATGTAGGTTGTTGTATTTTTAATGTTCAAGACACTGCAATATCTTTTCATTGAGATCTTCCAAAAACTTAACCCCAATAAAGTATATATCTTTTAGACTGATTTAGTCGTATTTTCGTGCGAAGATTACATGACTTTAAAAATGAGTCAATTATTTCAAAAGAAATGTTTAAAACTGATATTTTGGAATTCAGCTTTCAAATATAAAAATAAGAGGATTAGGTATGTACGATGACCATCATTTGGTTCTTTTCATAGAGGGATTGAAAAAATTAAAGAAATTTTTATTTCAATTTGATTTGTAAATGAATTTTTTTTTTTCATTTTGATTTGTAATTGAATTTGCATTCTTTTCTTGGACCATTTATATGGGGTTACTAATTGAAAAAGACAAATACTTTGTTGGCTTTATTTGTTATATATCTGAATTTAAATAAGATAAATCAAAACATTATTGGGAGATATATTTAGTCGAACATTTTGATTGATTTGTATAAAAATTAAAAATATCTATATTATTCAATCATAAATTTTTTAAAGTATAATGAAATTCAGTGTTAATTGAACTAAGGATTTGAAAATTTTCTTTGAAATCTACCTTAATTGAAAACGTTTTGAGGATTTGATTTCTAATGATTTTTAAAAATTTAAAAATATATTAGAGGATTTTCTAGTCAAAATACAGAATTCATAATTTCATAGTTAAACGTGAAATTTTGGAAAAAATTATATTCACTAAAATCATCAAAATCATATAAAAAACTAATTAAAACGCAAATTATTTAAAATGATTGATATAATAGTTAATACACACCCTTTAAACTTAAATTAATTAAAATAATATATTTAAATTAATACACCCTGAAGATTGTTGACGTGTATAGTGTGGTACGCGGCTCTAAATCAATTCCGAACCGGATCTTAAACGGTTAGCTTTCGGTTTGTTCTCGGCAATTAACATTTTCCCGCCACTTACAAAAGAACCCAATTCGTCGTCCTCAAACCCTAATTTCTCGCTCACCTTCAACAATGGCAGAGGTTCCTACAGAGCCAAAGACGACGCAGATCGATGAAATCTCTCACAATCTCTCGTTCTCCACTTCCAACGCCGCCGATTCTAGCTGGGACAAGATCTCCTTCTTCCGTCACCGCTCACGGCAAATCAAACGAGACACTTGGCTCGTCTCCGTCTTCGTTCTTCTTCAGATCGTCCTCTTCGCTGTAACTATGGGCGTCAACGATTGCTCCAGGAACTCTCACGGTCACTGCGCCGCCAAACTCCTTGGTCGATTCTCTTTCCAGCCTCTCTCCGAGAATCCTATGCTCGGCCCCTCCGCCTCAACGTAAGTAGCTCTCTCCGGCGGATTTCGCTTTTGGTCTCTGCTTGTACCTGTATGTGGAATCGGATCTCTACTTGAATTTGTTATATCCTGTAGAGATGAATTTTGGATGCTTCGTTGCTTACACCTGTGATTTCGAATGTTTCATTGTGCTCATCTTTAGTATCAGTTACAATAGCTTCCTGAAGAGCTTGTTGATTTGGATGATACTAGATTCCACGATTGATGAGTGTCTCAATCTTTGATTACAGTGACAAGTTCTTTGTTTCCAAATCTGTGTTGTTCTCGAGTGTTTATTTCTGTGGATCTTGGTGCTGCTTCTTTTGAGAGCTCTAAATTGAAGGGAACATGTGTAATTTTTGCTACTAGATGATTGATTATAAGCTATTTAGTTCTTATTTTCTTGTGAGTTGGCAGGTTAGAGCATATGGGAGGTCTTTCTTGGAATACTCTGACGGAGAATCATGAGATTTGGCGTATTTTGACATCTCCTTGGCTGCACAGTGGACTGTTTCATCTGTTCATAAATCTTGGGAGTTTGATTTTCGTAGGAATATACATGGAGCAGCAATTTGGACCATGTAAATTAGCCAAACTGACTTAGTTTACTTCACCTAATCTGATTTTGACGGAGTCTATCACCATTATAATCTGCATTTCTTCTGCTTTTGCTTTGCTTGTGTAGTGAGGATTGCCATAATATACTTCCTCTCTGGCAGTGTGGGAAGTCTATTTGCTGTCTTGTTTGTTCGAAACATCCCATCAATCTCTTCTGGTGCTGCTTTCTTTGGGTTGATTGGAGCCATGCTTTCTGCACTTGCAAAGAACTGGAATCTATATACCGGCAAGGTCCAGGATTTCTTGTGTTCTTTCTTGTCCTTGGTTATCTATCTTCTTTTCATACCTTTTCTGATTCTGTTTGTTTTTTCTGTTTTGCTGCTACAGATTTCAGCCTTAGTGATAATGTTCACTATCTTCACTGTGAATTTCCTGATAGGCTTTCTCCCTTTCATAGACAATTTTGCAAATATTGGTGGTTTCATATCAGGATTCCTCCTTGGATTTGTGCTATTATTCACCCCACAGCTGAGACAGATGCCTCCATCTCATAAGGGAAAATTGTTTGAAGATGATATGAAAAGATCCACAAGGCTTAAAGAACAGTTTGACAGACCGGTATTAAGGATTATAAGCTTGGTCGTATTTTGTGGAATGTGAGAGTTTCCCTTAACTTAATTCTCTTTCTGATCTAGCTTTTTTTGTTCTTCTCCCTGCGCTCGCATGACATGAAAAACTTATCCTATCTCTGTTCATTAGGCTTGCTGGGGTTCTATTAGCAGCGTGCTGGGGGGTGAATCTCAACCGTCATTGCCACTGGTGTCGCTATGTTGACTGTGTTCCAACCAAAAAATGGAGTTGCAGCGACATGACTACTTCCTGCGAGGTATATTCATCTAAACCATAACCTTTGTTGTGTGACCCTGATTCTAGAATTTGAGTCTTTATAGTTCGATTAGTGATTACAACAACATAGTAAAAACTAAATGTGAATATGACAGGCAATGGTGAGTGATGCTCAGTTAACACTAACGTGCATGGCCAATGGAAAGTTCCGGATATTTCCTTACACCAATATCTCACAAGCCAGGACACAAGACCTCTGCACACTCGTCTGCTCTTAAACATGAACCAAGGTTTCAATTCCTTTCCTACATATATACATTTACTATACTCACTCCCACACTTAGATAATTGCATATAACAAAACTCTCACCTCAAATCACAAATCTGTGAAGATTTCCACTCTCGTAATCCTTTGGTCAATTCTGAGAACTTTTGTAGCCTAGATTTGGATAAGGGGTAGTAGGACATGTAATGGGCCTATTGTCTTGGTTCTTGATTCTATGAATCTGAATACTAAAGTCTACGAAGTTTGGTCCCATATGAGGACCCAGTAGCCACATTAGCTTCTTACACAAACTTTACACAATCCACATCATATCTACGCACACATGACACACCAGTAAGTATAATATTTAGCTTCTTGTTTTACTTAAATGTATATACTTTTTTTTTCTTTTAGTTATTTGCTTTATAATGATGATGATGATAAATATGTGTGGCTTTGTGGGTGTAGTAGAATTGAGAAGAAAAGGGCCGACCTTGACACATACTGTATATTGATAGGGTCACTAAAACTGATTACTATTACATATAGGAATTTCGAAAAAAAGAATTGAGAAATAAACATGATATATATCAAGAAGAAGCCCATACTGTGGACCTAGATCTCATTAAGCTACTCAACTGCCTACTACATCTATATTGGTTTAATTTCTCCTACACGCACTAAATGTGTATTCTACTCATGTTTTTGGTTTTTTGTATTGTGGACCTTTCACTTTTGTATTATGCATTGTTGCTTTGTAGTTTCAAATTGATCTAGATTTCTTCCAAGGTAACGAACTCGGTTCAGAATTCAATTAAATGATTCGGTGTATTATTAAAAAAAAAAAAAAGGCAAAGGACCTACTCTTTTTTGGCAAAGGACCTACTCAGTTCTGTAATCAGTTGACTTTATATAACTCTATCCGGTTAAGAGGGGATGTGAAGCCAGAATTGGACCAGATGGTCGTTGGGGAAAATTTGTTTTTGGTAACTTTGTATAAAGCATTGTGTTTTGGAAATAACCCACAAACCAACACAAGTTTGGTAACGCTTCTTGTTCAGATGTTTTAGCATTTGCACACAAAAGTAAAGTAACAAAAATTCTTGATTTGTAGAAGAAACCGATTCCTAAATTTATATATTTCTACATAAAATTTTAAAAAAAAACACTCGTTAATTTGTTATGTTCAATGTATAAGGCTCACTCCAATCGTCCTTTTTTTTTTTAGTTAATACTATATTTATCATTAAAATCGAGAGTTTGGACCACATCAACAAGTTATTAAACAAAAACTAAAAAACTAAAATTTCATGTGCATCAATGATATACACGAAATATGGAATATTACAGCCACAAGTCTCTACCATTAAACGTTGAAATGGCATATACCTTTGCATCCTAATTTCGACTCAACACTTTCACTTTCCCAAATTTCTTAAAAACTTTATCTTAAGTAGTAGCGGTTCTTGATGACCATTTAAACTCTTCCCATCTACCTCCACCGTCCGATTAGAGGATTAGTGGAGTGCTTATCAGTTATTATTATTAACTTATCACCTCACACCCTTATTTTTGATTGCCCTTTTCTTTTCTGTGTTAAAGGTTCTTTTGACCTTGATAACTTGATTAAAAGTGTAGTGACTATATAGTAGCTTCTCGTTTAGGTAAAACAGGTATTAATACAATAAAAGTTTCCAAACTTTTTACCGTTTTTGTATACTCTTTTTCCTCAATCGAGTTTTAACAAAGTCGTAGAAGACTCTAACTTTTGTCTTACATATATTGTTTTCTTTTCTTAAACATCTACTGGTACCAATAATATGTAACTATATCTAAAGACTAAAATCAAGAAAGCACTAAAATATGTATAAAACATTCTCAACAGAAATTAAATGGGCAAAGGAAGTAAATAAACTAATAATTATAACGAAAATAGGAGATCCATTTCAAAATGTTTGACGGAAAGAGAAGAAGAAGGTATGGACCAAAAACAGTTGTTTCCTTATCTCAAGCCATTACTGAGATAACGAAACATTCTCACAAATCTACTACAAAGTCTTCTCTATTACTAGATCAATCGCTGTATAATACGCTACATGCATCTCTATTATACTTTTCATTTGACTAAAGATATTTTGCGAATTACTTATTAAGTTATATATATAAATAAATATTCCTACCAATATCAATATATCATCTTCTAGATTTTTCCCGAACATTTTCTTGACTTTTGTTTTGATATATTTTTTGCTATATCAATTACTGATTCGTTTGTCTATTTGATTTGTAGACAAACAAACAAATGAATTATTAAAACGTGACAAAAAAAAAATGGTGATGACAGAGCAAAATAAACAAGGGGTAATTGCGAAGCCAAAAATTATTGAGTCGCCCGACGCTTCCATTAGATTTTGATGGCCCCCTCTCTCTCCCACATCTCACCACTCCAATGTCACATTTAATTTTCATATACACACATACACATCCACAAACAAACACATGCGTAATTAATATGGGAGTCACTAATAATTGACCAAATATTTTTTGGACTCTTGTTTCATTTATTCGGATAGAACATTTTTTTCTTGTCTTATAAGGGATAATACACATCTATTCGAGGATTTGGCCGTCGTTGGTCCTTTATTCACGATATGACGTATAACCGAAGTACCAATAAGGCAATAAGTTGTATAGAGATGATTATGATTTTATTTACGATTGGTGGTTTGGGATTAGCGTGCCGTGTGCTTGTGTACGAATGTGATAAAAAAGAGTTCGAACGTGAAATAAAAATACAAATTATGTAGTTGAGTATAGATTACGCGCCGGCTTGATAACGGGAATAAAGCATTTCATTTCCCCCTTTTGCATTAAAGTAATTTTATCCGATCTACTTAATTAAACTATTCTTATTACATATTCCAATGGGGCAATTATAATGTTTTATATAGAATATCTCTGACCAAAAAAAAAGTTAATTATACTTTTTAATAATAGTAGTAATTCTTTTCTTGGTATCCGCCGTCGAATGGGTCCGAAATACCACTTTGGAGGTACGAACTTGATTGATTTTTGTTCATTCCCTGTATACTTTAGTTACAATATATTATACTTACGAACGAATCTAATTGTTATACAACCTTATCTATCTTGATCCATTAGCATTGAGCCATTCATACAAATCATCAAACAATCAAGTTTATATGATGATTTCAGTTCGTGAGACTATATAGTATATTAGGTAATGGTTACAAAATATATGTAACTTACGGATGTATACGTATCATCAATAAGAAAACAGGGTTTGGATTTTAGAAGTTGTAAACCAAATGAGAATTTCTTTGTTTTTTTTTGTTGTTGACAATATGTAGTGAGGTATAAGTATAACTGGTAAAACATGTTGATATGGTATTAGATGCCCTTGTAGAAAATGCTTAAATCGTATACTAAATTACTAGTAGTAATATTCGATTATTTATGTACTCAAAAGCATGATCATAATTCTTTCTACGAATCATCAATTACTAGAGATTTTATTCGGACAAAGAATCTATCTAAGATGAGCAACTTCTAGAAAGAAAAATTATTATCTAATTTTTATTTATGTCTCAAATATAGTATCAGAAAAATTGATGACTAATTATCTTCTCCTTTTCCCTATTCTTTTTTTTTTTTTTTAAATGTCAAAATCCTATTGTAAATGCCTTTGTGTTGTACTTTTCCAAATTTCAACTCCTTTTTTGTTTTCTTTTTTTTTCGGAATACAAATTTTTCCATAAGAAATTTAAGTAAAAAGTAATTAAAAAGTGGAGAGATATAAGTATTACCAATGATCATTTTCCTCCTCTATAGGAAACAACCATCATTGCTTTAAACAATCACTTTCGTCCTTACAAGATCTCTGCTCCTTCTTCTTCTTCCTCTCTCACTCTCCTTTTCATTTACTCATCCAAATCCCTATATAACCTTTTAATTCTCTCATCCCCAAATTTTCTCATCAGTCCACCAAACACACAAACAAAAAACACCAAGTCTTTTTTTTCTTTCAAGGGGTGAAAATAATAATGGATCAGTCTTATACAAACTCAGTAAACGGATTCTACTCGTTTCTAAACAGATCAATGGAAGATCTCGAAAGGGTTTATATCTCCGACAACTTCATGTCCGTGCAGTTCCTACAGAGAGTGATATGTCTCCTAAGAACCTCTCACTCTCATCTCACACTTCTTGTTCAGAAACTAAACCTCCCTGTCGGTGACAAGTGGCTCGACGACTACATGGACGAAACTTCCAAGCTTTGGGACGTTTGTCACGTCATCAAATCCGCTATCTCCTCCGTCGAAAGCTTTTGCTCCTCCGCTCTTTCTATCGCCTCCACTCTCGACGGCCACTACCACCACCGCCGTCTCCTCTCCCCTCAGATTTCCCGGCAGGTATAATAAGAAAACAAAGTTTTTTTTTTCTTTTCTCTTTGGAGTACTGTCTCAAATTATTTGTAGGTCCTAGTGCAAAACTTTATATTAAAAAAACCAAATAAAAACATTATATTAAAAAATATCCATTAACAAACAAACAAAAAATTATATGAAACATATATTTGATTCATTAACATTTTTAGTGCCAAATATATTCAAAGTTGTTTTTTTTAAAATATGTATATATATTAAACATGTTTTTGCTTAATCTTGAAAATCTTGAAAAAGTTGGAATATAAATTTGGTATGGGACAGGTGATACGAGCGATAACTGGATGTAGGAGAGAAGCTGTGGGGATAGAAGAAGAAAACAGAGCATTAATGGAGAATCGTATTCAAAGGTTTCCTTTTTGGTCGGAGCAAGTTACGACGACGATGGAGTCATCCAAGATACAGAACGGTTTCAGTGGTTTCAGAGGAGTGATGAACACGATGAAAAACATAAACTCGCTGCTCCTCGTGATCTTGATGCAAGGTCTTGTCTATTACATCCCCGGAGACACGACGGCGGCGGCGGCGGCGACGGGTACGATGATGGTGAGGTTAAAGCAGAGAGTGGCGGCGGAGATGGAGAGGATTGGGACGAGAAAAGGGATGATGATGTATGAGTATAGAAGAAGCAAGACGGCGATGGAGGAGCTCAAGGCGGAGTTGGAACGGCGTTGTTGCGGCGGCGGAGGACGAGGAGAGGAGGAGGCGGCGGAGAAAGGGTTGAGAGAGAGAGAGTTGAGAGTTTGAAAGGGTATATAGGGAATTTGAGGAATGGAACAGAGAGTTTTGTTGCTCAGATTGATGATTTCTTTGATGATATTGTTGATGGTAGGAAATTGCTTTTGGATTATTGTAGCCACCGGTGAAAAAAAACATTAGCAGTTTTAGTTTTTATTAGGCTTTGTTTTAAGTTCTACTATAATTTAAAATCCAAAGAATATGTTTTTTACTTTTGTTGTTCTTTAATATGGTGCTTATTAGCTATTACAAAAACTTTTTTGTAGAGAAGTTAAAATGTGAGTATTTTTCGAAGTAAAAGATTCCATATGAATCTTTTTTTTTTCTTTTTATCGTTGTGGTTTGCTTTTGATGAAAAAAAATTTGACTGCAAAAAAAAAAAGAGAGACAGTATGTGACAGTTGTCTAGAATACGGAAAAAGAGAGTTTTGCAGGAGGGGAAGAAAGATGAAAACAGCAAAAATGATTACAAAACCTGAGGATTGGACTTTGATTTGACTTGGATGCTAGACAGAGTGAGTGAGTAAGTGAGAGAGCATCTCGTGCTCTTCTTTTTCTATGATTAGTACTACTAATTTGTTTGATTTGATTGTTGTTGTTTCATTTGTTTTCTCCAATCCATTTGTATTGTTTATGTAATGTTTTAATTGCCTCTAACTTTTCTGTTTTTTTGGAATAAGATCATACTAGATTTTTGTCAACTACTTAATTTTATCATTTTTTAGAAACAATTACAGTATTTAAAATGTAGGTATGAAGTATTATAAACAGAAATTATAAGGGAGATGGGAGAGAGGTGAGGCATCATCAAAAATTACAGTTGAAACCAAAAAAAAAAAAAAAAAAAAAAAAAAAAAAGCTATTTGGAAAGTTGGGTTACTAGAAAACTTCAGTCAGGCTTTGCCTCTGACGCCGACGACACCACACCTATCCTCATGTACTTCTTTTCACACTTTTTTGCTGCTTTTTTACCATGCAAAAACTTCACCCACTTGCTAATTTTCATTTTGAAATTAATATTTTTTGTATATCGAATAATTACATATTTTGTTCGTCCTTGTGTAAATTCAGAGAGTTATGATTGAAGTCAGAACCAAGAATGATTTGTGTATCCCCAAAACGTAACCATATTCTTCTGATATTTTTTTAATATTTTACTTTTACTTTTTTTTGTTGTTGGTTGTCCTAACACTCTCAAGTCTCAACTAGTTTTGCGTTACAGGCTGTGTAAACTTACAGCTAAATTGTCCAAGAATGAATTCTTCTATCTTTATCATACTATTACCATTTCAGGAAACTAAAAAACCGAGACCTGGTCCACTCTCCCAATCAGATTTACTTACTAGAATTACCAAATTCACAATTTACTTACTAGTTATAACTTGGATAACTTATAACATAATTAATAGGTTTTGAATGTATAGAGATTATCGTGAAATAATGATGAGAAACATTGAGCTAGCCAAGTCTAGCTATATTTATTGTGCCCCTCCGTTTGGTTTTATGACAGATCCTTGAATGTCTCTTACCATTTTCTCCATCGGCCAATAAATTTAAGTCGTCTTAAATTGCTAATCAAACCACCCTAATACTAGTACTACTTATTTGTCTGATTAATAATTACTACTAGTTTACTACTTATCAAACCAACCCAACCCTAGCTTACTGTCAAATAGGTTACACAGATTTAATGAGTCAGAGACACACACACAACAGAAAGAGTCAGAAACATTGTAGGGACCTTTGAGAGCTTCCTTTATTTATTATTATTAGGTTTAGGGGAATTAAAAAAAAAATGGTACCACTATTTATTGGCAAAGAACAACAACAGCATATAAAGAGGATTGATGACTAAATCATAGTAGAATTTATTTACTGTTCTTACTGCAATAACAAGAGTCTTAAAACACGGTTACGTAAAAAATCCAGACAATTTACCCCAATAAAATAGTTAACGATTAGGAGGAGAGAGCGAGATGTTCATCAAATGTCTCTGAGAAATTGGTGAAAAAATAGAAGTAAAAAAAAAACAGATTGTCACGTGGCAAAGAAGAAAACCCAGAGAAAGAGTCAAATGCAGAAACACCAAATATATATATGGATAGTACTACTACTACTTGGGACTTCGGAGATTCCAGCAAAGAAGATCCTTTTAACCCTGTGAAAAAAACACCACAAACAACCAAAATAAAAAAGAGAGTACAAATCATTCCAAACTTGAGATGTGCGGCATGTGCCACATTATAATGTATTGTATATATAATAAGCTCTTTCCGCAAATTCAAAATTGTAACACAACCATACAAATAATGCTATATGGACTTTTACAGTAATGCATAGTTCAGATGGACGACGGAGCCAATTATGTGTGTCCTTAATAGTGTATATGAGACCAAATATGGGTAATTTAATGCAGTGAAAGGACATGTATTTGTAATGATATGACAACTATCTTGATTCCAAGTAATGCTTACATTCCAAACTCCAAGGCGATTACTGAAGACTGAAGAGATAGAGACAGTTTTCACAAGTCCTAAAGTGCGTTTCTTAGTCTATTGTATAACATTTCATTGGGAGAAGGACGAGATATCAGCTTGTGCAAAATGGTAATTATAGCTTTACCAACTGATTCAATAGATTACTGTACTTAGAAGAGATCAGAATATACCTTGGCAGCTATACTCTGCGTGGCTGTTGGAGTCTTTAGGCACCTAGAATCTTCACGGGTTCTTAGGACCAGGTGTCAAGGACAATTGTGTTGTATTGTCGCTGGACTCTTTGCTGCCATCCTCTTCACACAAGCCAGACTCTGCAGGACCGCTCTCAGAAGGCTCCTGCACCGTAATGGTCTTTCCAAATAACTTAATCGAGTTAGCTTTTGCTGCAGTGGGGCCTCGGTTTCCAACCAGGTCATTTCCAGAGGACTGATTGGTGGTGTTGCTATTAGGTGATAAGTTATCTGATGGCTGACTTCCAAAATTCTTCTCAGTCGACACTTTTTCCAACCCAGGAAGCGGACTAAAGAAGTTATTGGTGGATAACTGGGGGGGATTTTCTCCAATGAATCCGGTTGGATTGTAAGACCCAAATTCATATTGCCTGGCTCCCTGCATGCCAGCAGGAAATGTAGTATACGGGAACATATAGGGACTTGAATCAGGTGCTGCTGCACTCGACAGTCCTCTTTGAGGAGGATAGTGGATTTCTCCGTCATCTCCACTCAAGAACCCTCCGGTGTGGGGAAACTTCAACCTCTTTGCTGGAGGGAAAGAGGCATGAAGTTGAGTTGCATTTGCAACCATTTCCACTTGCCAAGGATTCACCCTTTTCACGTTTTGCAGAATCTCAGGTTCATCCCATATGATCTAGGCAAGTTCAAAACAAAGAAATGATTAGACTAAGCAGAATGTACTGACAAAATGCAAGTATCTTAAGATTACCACTAGTTTAACAAACACAATGTACATTGCGTGGCCAGAAAAGCATCTCTACATCAAGGAAGCTGAGTTCAACACAAGATCAAGACATTGCTACTTATTTTCAAGGTTTAAAATGTCGAATCAGCTAATCCTGTTTCCAATACAATCATTTTCATATGGATTTACTAATCCTGTTTCCAATTCAGAAATATATTTGATTACAAAGCAACATCTCAGCACAAAACAACCTCACATTTCAAAACCCAGATTAGCATTTCAATAACCAGAATGAGACTTGAAGCCTTGCACACTAGAGATATAATAAGATCGAATCTAAATTGAGCAGAGACCATTATTAAACAAAAACATCATATACCTGAAGCTGCTTCCAAGGGGATCCACGCCATGGACCAGTTTCCTGATAAGTAGAGGAAACAATGCCTTGAAACCACGTGATCCGGGAAGAATCCTCGGTCTCCATAGCCATCTTCACCCTAGTACCAGGCGTCCAGTACATAGACATGGAGGACTCAACATCTTCGGCTCTCACAACAAAATCGGACCACACAGCAGTTGGATAGAACACCACTTCAAATGGTAAACCCTTGTCCGCTCTATTCATCGCCTCCGAGACCGCTTCAGCCGTCAGTTTACCTAAACCACTCCTCCTAAACGTCTTCTTCGCACATCCGTCATCTTCCTTTGGAGGAGGAACGAATCCGTTACTCTGGCTGTAATAACCGTTGTACTCATCGCCACCGTAGTAGCTCGTTCCTCCGCCGCTACTCGAAATCGGTGCTCGCCTCACGCCGATGAACATCTCATCATGCGATTTCCTCATAAACACCACCGAATCGCCGGCGATTAGCTTCTTGCCGTTGACGAATTTGCTCCAACCGGTGGTTAGCAAGTGGCGCCTGGGAGTACCGCGGTAGATATGCCTGAAATCCCAAACGGCTCCGTGGATATCGGTGATGAAGAGCTTCTGAACAGGAGGATCGGCTGCGAAATCAAGGAGAGGGAAGACGGAATCAGCACAGTAGCGAGGAACGGAGAAGCCACCACCATTGTTAGCATCGGAAGGAGTGAGTATCTTGGCGAAGGTAGTGACCTTGTTGTTGTTATCAACAACATCGCCTTCGTAACCAGCGAATCTAGAGAAATTGGTAGGGAGAAACTGGTCCTGAGACACGGGTTGAAGAAGGAGGTGAGCGAAGACCTCATCGGTGATCGGATCCGCGAGCAACTGGATAGAAGAGATGAGGCAGGGTACGGGAGAGGTGGAAGGAGGAGGAGTAGAGACGAGAGGTGAGGAAGGACAACAGTGCTCGACGTGGCCTTGGGGGAAGTAGTAAACCCTAGAGTAGAGCAAAGGGATCTGCACGGAAGCACCAGCACAAGCGCGCCAGATCATCGGATCGACTCCACGGTGGAGGATGTCACCGGCGGCTGAATCCGACGGCGGTGACATAGTTGTTTGTTTTACAGTGTAACGAAGTCAGCGAAAGGAGAAGAAGAAGAAGAAGAGGAGGTAGGTACGGTTAGGTGTTAGAGAGAGAGAGAATTGAAACGGGCAGAGAAGGGGAAGCAGCAAAAGCGAAGGGATAGCGATTTACTGTTACGGTGCTTCTCTTCTCTCTCTCTACACAGAGAATTTTTTGATTTTGCTTTGATTTTTTTTTTATTTTTTTTTGAAGGGAATATTTTACAGTTTAAAGGCAGACGACAACAAAACTTTTTGTGATATCGCCACTAACCTGCTCTTTTCAACCGTTCGATCTTTAGAGCGTGTATCTCACTCTCTCTTTTTTTAATTTTAATTTTAATTTTAGGTTCAGTTAATGATGTTCTTTTATTTCCTTTTTATTTTTTGCGATTTTTATGCTCATTATTGCATTTTCTGTTGGAACGAAATAAAAAAAATGTTTATTTATTACTACTTTTTTTTTTCCTTTGTGTTTTACAGAAAAATGAATTACCCAAATTTAATGATCTAAAATGATTAGAAAAAAGTCTGATGGGATATACTTTGATTATTAGAAGAAACACTAAATGATTATAGTTCTCTACCTTTAAAATAAGAGACTTGGCACTTTGAATTATTTCTTATACAACACAGGAAAAAAATTTAGGATGAATTTATTGCAATAGTAAAGACAAATCAAAAAGCAAATAATCAGTCTTACTTATATATAAATAAGACCCTTTTTCACGTTTTGAGGAGGCAGAGGTATTAAAAAAAATTTACAATGTCTATTTTTCACTTTAGATATATTAAAAAAAACAGTATTTTGTCAATATTTTTACTTGTGTTTTTCGTACGGTTTTTGTTTGTTTTTTTAATACACACAAACAAAAAAGTAGATTTTATTTGTCTAACAAAATCAAAGAAAATAAAAATGGATCGGATTTCAAATTTATCTTGTTTTGTACGGTTGCAATTAGCAAGCTGTCTTGCTTTTTAATTTGTTTTTTTTTAATTTAAGTACAAGATAACTTCAGAGAAAATATCTAAATATCCGAAATGGAAAGAAAAAAAAAACAGTATATTAAAAAATATATGCCTGCTAATATCTTCTTTTCTGTTAATAGTTTGGAGAGGGTATAAACCACTGCGCGTGGAGATATCATCACTCATACGGGGGCCCATTTGAGAATGTCTGTTGTGATTCATATTTCTTTACCTTTGTAACAATAAAATTTTATACGACCTTCTTCGTCTCATATACTTTAATATATGAAATTGTTTGTTTTCCCCAATTAAAATATAAAACTACTTATCGTTACACTTGAAAATTTAAAATACAAATATATACAACAGCTCTAATAACTAATTGGACCATTTATTTTGTTGTACTGTTGTAAAATGGGCTAGTTGGTCTTAAGTTTACCTTTTTTTTTTTTTTTTAATTTTCTTGTCACAGTTGTCTTTACTCTTTATTTGTTCAATTTAAATAAAGAAGTATTATAAATCCGTTTCGTCACTATATAATTTTGTAAAGTAGACATCAATGGCGCGTGAGGAAAAGCAGATAGATGGGGTGGCCAGTTAAAGAATGTTTGTTGTGATTTTTAAAATCAAATTAATTTTTATTTTTATTTATTGATCTTGATACTTGATTCCGTTCAAACGGGCCTCTGCTTCTGTTATTTCGAATTTTCTTGTTGATGATATATATAAGGCCCACTAATAGCATCTTGGATGGTTACGATTTTAATAGATTCGTTCAACAGTGCCAATCATATTTTACCAAACAAGTCAATGACCAAATCAATCTTCTCAGACAGACTCGTGCGTCTAAATTATTTCTCGAATACGACCGACGAAACAATCACAGACACATACTTTGCGACATAGTATAATATGATTGGCACTGTTTCTTTATTAGAAACACTGCAAAAATATCTCAATAAGAAGAATTCTGATGACTGATTTATAATAAGAGAGATCCCGCAGCAACAAAAAAAAAGAAACACAGGGAAGAAAAATAATGTCTCAATCCTCCTCTTCAGACTCGGACTCAGCGCTCTGGAGCCACTCCACAAAAGGCTTAACATTCTTCCAAACCGGCGAGCTTTTCTCAACTCCTGTCACACCCTTTTGGTACCATTCCAACACAAATTCTTCCTCAATGATGTCTTGGTCGTACAGTGCTTTTAGAACCAGAGCAACCTCTTTCACTGCTTCTTCGTTTCCATTCTTTCCACAGAATGTTCCGATTGAGTTGAGCAGATGCATCTGTGATCCATCTTCTTGTGTTGTTGCTGCTGCAGCCGCTAAGTAATTCTTCTTCTTAGTCACTTCTTTAGCGAATCCTTTTCCCACGCCGTCAAAGAGGGCATTGAAGAGTGCGTCCATGACATCCTGTGGAGGCTCAGAGAGAGATGAGATGAAACTTTTGAGCTCGCTAATCGGTGAGCCTTTCTTCAGATACTCTTTCATCTCCTGCACGAGATTCTTCTCCTCTTGTGGAGGATTCTCAGCATTCACAACATCCCCGTTAGATTTGCTTATGGGGGCCTTTTTCTCTATTGCTTCCCTTGGACAGAGTATCACCATCTCCGCAGTTACAGCACTCAACTGTTCTTTCATTCTTTTCTCAGCAGCTTCTCTGGAAGTATCGGTTTGCCACTGGACACCATCATCATCGTCGTTTTCATCCTCATCCACATCCAGCACATTCTCTTCATGCTTGGGGCTAATATCCTCATCAGAAGAATGGCTCTTGGACGTCTTAGAAGAAGCATCCTTGCCGTTAGCAAGTGCTTTCTTCTTAGCTTCCTTCTTCAGTCTCTTCTGCTCCTCATCAGCTGCTTCCCCTTCCTTAAGCCTATCCTTCTCAGCTTTCCTCATCGCTTTCTTGTCCTTACCTCCCTTCTTCTGCTCCGGCGGGTTCTTGAGAATGAAATTAGTCAGCTTGTCCCTCATGTCAACCTCAGAGATAAACCCGCAAGCAGCACACTTGAGATTCACCATCTGAGCCTTGGTGATAATAATCTCAGTCTCCGGGTTCTTACATCCGTAGCACTGGACATACTTCTTGATAAAATTCTCCAGAAGACCAGAAAGCTTGGAAGTATTGTGTGCCCCATTCACAAGAGAAGTCCCAGTCTTCTCGTCAAACTTAGACTGGGCACCAAGCTCACAGCCAAAGTACTTGGTGGTGTAAGAAGCAGGTCGGGCCAAAGCCTTGGCAATCTCAACATTGTTGATAATGTTGGTCTTGATACCATTACCTTTGCCTTCAGTCTTGGTAACCATCTTAGGCATCTTGTACCTGTAGAAGGCATCGTTAGCGTTGGAAGCACCAATGTTCTGTAGCGCCATGATGTTGTTCTCTTTGAGAAAAAAGAAAGTGGTCAGAAAGGAGGAGGAGTCTCGGCGGGTTTGAAGATGCGAGAAACAAGAGTGATGGAAGAACTAGTGGTTCTTAGTTCTGGATGTAGGACAGTGTTTTCCAAGCAACCAGATCGACAGCAAAAGGGTGATATCTTGTCAGACATAAAATAAAGCTTCAAAATTTTTTCGATTCTTTCGAGTTCCCTCCCCAGACACACCACAACTTGCAGCAGCAGCTTCCTGGTTTTATCAAACTCTGAAAACAAAAACAAACAATGAACCATTAGAGTACTGAACCAACAGCAACAATAACAAATCTCATTAAACGGTACAAAACTAAAACCTAATCAATCTATAAAAATCTATGAGTCGTAATCGAAACCTAGAATTGAATTCTTGCGAATATCAAATTTAGCTCAAACTCAAATCAGGTGATGAAGATTTCAACGCTAAACATAAATCAAAACGAAACCCCCTTCTAAACAAACAAATCATAACAAGATTGAAATAACAACAACAACAAATCTCGAAGCATGGAAGCAAAATACCTATATACGAATTGAGGAATTATAAAAGAAAAAGGTGGAAGGGATCGATCAGGGGATAAATAGATTTACCTCTTAGAAACGAAACGAAGAATCAAAACAGAGAGAGATTGAGAGACAAAAAGGAATTTGGAGATTTTTCTCAAGAGAGGCGTTTGGTTTAAATAAGACGAGAGAAATTAGGTTTAACTTATGATTTCTTTTTTTCCTTTTCCTTTTTACCTTTTTACTATTTTCCGTTTCAAAAAAGTGTATTTGTTATTTCCCTTCACCGCAAGTAAATTAATAAATTATATGGGAAAACAAAATCCAATTCATCTTTGAATGATGAAACGTGCCGTGGTCATATTTATTAAGCGCTATCAAATCATCTTAAAACACACAAATAAAATCCCTACTTCTTTAAATTAAAATCACTACTTCTATAAATCATCTTTGATTTTTTTTTTTTTTTTTTTTAACTACTACTACTTTAAATTTTTGACTAGCAAGAGTATATAATAAAAAGAAAAGAAAAAAAAATCATATCATAACATTTACTGTTTAATTCAGTTTTTTTTAGATTAGTTTTAGTCAATTAAAAGTAAATAGATGAGAATAAAGTAATGAGTAAATAAGTTACAGATTATTTATAGATAATTTCTTTTTAAATGATGTAATAATAAAAATGTTTTTTTATGATTATTATTATTATTATTATCTCATATAAAAAATGCTACAATTGCATTGCTTGTATTAAGATTATTATTTATATCTTGTTGTGCATAAATCTCAATATATTAAATCAGTAGATAATAGTATGTACTAAACATAAATCAAATAACATTTATTTTCAAGACATGTGTCACTATTATTTAATCTACTAAAATAAACATGATTAAACTATTAATACTATGCAATCAAATTTCCCACCAGAAACACGCGCTGTCCACATTTTCTCTCAAAAATGATAAATACTAATAGATTAAATTTTATATATAAGAAGAACATAAAATTAGTTTTTAAATGAATGAAGATAAAAGAAAATATAACCATTTGTCTAGGATTATTTCTTTAAGTTGTTGTATAAATATTTATCATTAGAAAGAAGAGCATTGCAACAGAAATTAATTAATAAGTATTATGCAAATACTATGCAAAGCTTATGAAAATATTTTGCAAAAAAAAAGAGTATAATTATTTAATTATTTTGCATTAAAATACAATTCTATTGGAAAGAAAGTAAAACTCATGAAAACTATATAAATATAAAAGAAAAGTGTATAATTATATGTTTTTGATCCATATACTGTTTAAAGAAGAAAATTGTTAACATTGAGGGAAACTGTCTGCTTAAACAGAGACTCATAATCTTTTCCATACTAAACATTAAACAACAATACACTTCACTAGGCGTATCCATGCTCTTTCGTTTGGGATTAATTATACTCTTCTTTCGTTTGGTCTTAAAACAAAGAGGTTCATGCATCACCTCCAATTCAGGTGGATCGTGAGCGTAGATGTCGTCAAGCTGAAGCACTTGACCATTCGGTGGAACTTCTTTCTTCATTTCGAGGTGTTCCATGCACCAATTCCGCAGGTTCCATTTTCACAATTAGCAAGGAGTAAAAAGTTTCAAATATAAAAGTATGCTTAGTTGTTGTTGTTAGTTAGCTTTGTGGGGTGTGGGGGGTTTAAATAGGACGATGATGGTCGCTCGAGTTTATGAAATCGAAAAAGTAAAATATGTTGTTAATTACAAGTTTTGTAAAGTTCCATACGACATCTGATTTTGCATTTTATCTTCTCTAACAAACTCCATCTTTGGTCAAAAAGGTGAAAAACTAAGTCATCAAGATTACTAGGCGCATTAAGTTTCAACTCTAATTGCAACTTTATTTCTCACTCTTCCGATTGATGGGCCTCGCAGATTAGTGCATGAAAGATGGAGTGATGTATCATTTGTGCCTCGCAGATTAGTTCCTAATTTGTGATGTTGCTCATCATTTTTCTTCCGTACGATCACAATGGTCCACGTACTGTTGGATATTAAACGAAATTCTCTCAACTCATACGTCCCTCCTGTTTGTACTACTCACCTCTTCCAATAGTAGTTGAACTTTCATTCGTCTAATCTTAATACCCAAATTGTTCTTTAGATCCGTCATACCCGAAGGATGTGTACTTATATGTGAAAGTGGATAAACTCAAAAAAGTTTATGGATCAATTCAAACCAATCTGATTCATGGAACTAATGAGTGGAAAATTGAGATTTAATGGATTTATGAATTAAATGGGGTTATAGGTTTAATGAGCATGCATGATTGAAACGGTTTGAGTTAGAATGTATTAGTAGGTTACTCATAACCAAACCCGTAGAAATTAAACAATCTATATTAAATGTGTAAACCAAATATAACCAAATCAAATGTCTAAACTGATTTTAGTAAACCAAAGTAAACATGATTTAATTATTAAAACCATGCAATCAAATTTCCCACCAAAAAACATGGGTCCACACCACATTTCTCCCCCAAAAATGATAAATACTAAAATATTAAATTATAGTATATAATAAGAAAATAAAATTAGTTTTTAAATAACCATTTTTCTAGGATTATTTATTTATGTTGTTGTATAAATATTTATCATTAAAAAAAGGGAATGGCAACAAAACAATAAATAATAAGTATTATGCAAAGATTATGAAAATATTATGCAAAAATATGCAATATTATGTAAAAAGAGTGTAGTTATTTAATTAGTTTGCATTGAAAATACAATTCAATTGGAAAGAAAGTAAAACTCATGAAAACCTATTTAAATATATATATATATATATATAGTATATAATTATAAGTCTTTGTACAAAGATTATTCAAAGAAAGAAAAATGTAAACCTGGAGGGAAACTGTCTTTTTGATTAAACAGAGACTTATAAACTTTTCCAAACTAAACAAACAATACACTCAGCAGGAAAAGAGAAACCAGACATGAATAAAACGAATTGCCTTGAAGAACATGCATGTACGATGATGATGATCACTCATTGATGCATGGTGCATTGACAATAGATAGACTAAGAGTATGCTTAGTTTATTAGTGTCATTTTGAATTAAAGTTCTCTTATAGACAAGAGTATGCTTAGTTTATTAGTGTTGGGGTTTTTATTTTGTGGTTCTATACTCAGCTGTCAACATAATTTTTTTTGCTGCCATCATTCATCGTTTACAAATTAAGCCTCACTAGCATGTAACCAGGCACATTTTATGATGCACACTGGACTGCTAAGTCGTATAAACCGGAATTAGTAACTTCTTGAGGATTTCATACCTGCGTTTGTAAAGAAGAACACATCGCAGTCACACAATTTGGATGCTTTACGATCAGATCTTCGCGTTGATTGTTTGGATTGTTCAAAAATTGGAGGAAACACATGTCGAAGAAGAGGCTGTGACGATCTCAACTATTGGAATAAAATGCTTATGAGAGGAAACAGAGAGAAGTACTAAAGTAAAAAAGCAGAAAATCCCCAAGAAGTGAAGGAGATATAAGGTCAAAAAGCTGGACAGAGACAAGAGTTCTGATCCTACAAGAGTAAAAGTAGTACATATGTTCAAGTACGTACCAAATGGAGATCTCATAAACTACAAACAATTTCAGGGCTGGAATTTGGTTGTGTTGAACACTGGTTATACAATTCCTTGGGATTGCGTAGTGGTGGGATTGGCCTTTCACGGTGACTTGAGCATTTTCAGCTTGAGTGCAGAGGGAAAAGTCTATAACAATGAAACAGTGGCTGTTGCAAGTTTTTTTTCAACAAAGTTAACATAACATAGGACACTCAGTTTGGGAATGTTATCAGCTGGACAAGGGAGGCTGCTGTCCCAAACATAATTGATACACTATTGAACTGGTTCCAAACATAATTTTCAATAGTTTGGATCACTACAACTCTGTGTTTGTGGAGCCACCAACACTGCTGAAGTTGGAAACAGGAGAGAAATGGGAATTTTTCTTAACGAAAGAGAGAGAGAGAGACAGTCTCTTGATTCAGTTCAACAGAACATGAAGAAGAATGCTGCTCAAACATGAAGAAGAATGCTGCTCAAACGATGCCAATATCAACAATGCTCAGTGTTACAAGGACTGTTTCAGAAGCTGGCAAACGAACGAATGGATACATTCTCATGCAGGAAAAAGGACCAGCATATTGAAGGGGATTTCGCCAAAGTGAAATGAAGACTGGTAGCTTATAACATTGCCTTCTTCTTCTTGTCCCTCTTCAACATTTACTCTTTCTATTACGCATATTCCTATTTTTGCCATGCATTGACTTTACATACTCGGTCATATTATAAGCAGGTCGTGGCTGCAACCCTTCATTCCATGTAAATTGGTAACGCATCCGAATCCCAATATTGACGTTGTTGTTGTTGCTGACTGTTTGCTTTGATGAAAGTCTCTTCCACCTGCCGTTGATTGCCGTTCTTTTTTGCTATGAACAGGTGTTAGAAACCAGAGTTGGGGGTGGATCTGTTCCAACGCCACTGGGTTATGATTGAAAATATCTAGGGCCATGACCTGACCACCGGCCGGCGACAAGGGGTTGTCGCAGAACCACAAGGTTATTAAACAAGACTGCACCTTCGTCCATCTGTGCATAAACGAATTATGTGATCAGATACTTTGACGAATGTTTTCTATTTGATTCAGCAAACTAAACCCACTACTTACGTGAACCCCAAGAAATCAGTCCACCTTTATGCCTAATTTGATAATACTATGTAAGCAAAAGCTATTTGGTCTTGTGTACCTTCGTCGAGAGAATATCTGCCGGAGTTCTTTCTTGCGCACAGACTTCTTTATTCCAAACCGAGATCAGAGTCAGCGAGAGAGACGGGGAGAAAGACGGCGAGAGAGTGCCACCGAGGGATTATAAATCAGTTCGCCACTGTTGGCGCAAAGAGGTAAGAAAGACTCCGAAGAATAGGTGAGAGACGCTGAGGTGGATCGGAGAGAGGGGCGACGTCAAGAGGATCTGCTTCACCTTGGAGAGTTCTTCAGTTGGTTTTTTTTCTCGATACAAACTTTTAGTTCTTTTCTTGTTCTTTTCTTTATTCTTTTGTATGTTTGATCATTTTCTTTTTTATTACCGAGTTTCTCAATCGAGTATTGTACTGCTTTGTAAAATTAAAAAGGATATTTGAATTTGATTTTTATCAAAACCTAATACTCTCCTGTTTTGGATAAAATGTGAAACTAACTCGTCAAGATAAATGACGAGGATAACTAAAGCACATATAGTAGAAGAACTCTAAATTTTTATATAAAGTTTTTTTTATCCCTTTATAGGTTCATTTTTTACGTACAGAGAGGCATTTTAACTTATTCAAGTATAGCAACTTTCCCAAAACATAACAAGAAACGTTTTCTTAGTAAGTGTGCACAATTATCTTGAGATCATCAAATCAATAGTCTCATGCAGTCATGCTATAAAATAATATTGGAACACTTTTATTTGGTTACAAATTAATTACAATTATGGATCAAAAAAATTCCTCTACATGTGGATATGTCTTATCTATGGTTTTTTTTGGTAAGACAAACGGAGACAAAACCTCCCTTACTTATTAAACTGAAACAAAATTAAAGACACACCCATCCCGATGTTGCAGATCCTCTAGTATCCTCCATCAAAACAGAAAAAGACATTTCGGGCAAGAATCGAACAGATGCAAGCTAGAAGGATGAGTGAAAGCATAGTTTGCTAACCCGTCTGCAAGACGGTTAACCTCCCTATACACATGCGTAACCCGGACTGACCATTCCCTTGAAAGAAAGCCAAAGCATAAACGTACTAAGAAGGACAAGGGATGAGTATCCACTATCCCTGTTGTGAGGAAGTCCACTACCAACTCTGAATCAACCTCCAACTCTACAAGAGTTAGCCGTTTCACACCGCCACTTCCATCCCCACCGTACAGTCATACCAAACAAAACAGCCCAAGGAACATCATGCCTTACTGTCATGTCCCCCAGGTTTCCCGACACCCACTCCAACAGACCTTAGCCAAAAAACTGACGTCTTCTATCCAAACCAACAATGCGACTCCATAGCCCTGACATCGCCGGAAAATCTCAAAGGACTGGATAATAGTCTCCTCACCCCCTTTGCACACCTGACAAACCCCGAATCACATAGATGTCGTCTTTGTCTTTCGGAGTTTGTCATGATAACATGATGCACAACCAACCAAACGAAAACTCTCACCCTTTCCGGAACCTTCAGAATCCAGATCTTACCAAACAACACACCCATATCTGGTCGCGGTGTTCTATCTTGAGTTAAAAAATGATGTGCAGATTGCACCGTAAATTTGCCATTCGGACTTGGACACCATGATGGTTTATCCCTTTCTCCAGTCACCATATCCACCACCATGGTCACAAGGCATGACAACATGAAGTTAAAGACAAACAGAGCAATGCGTGTCATGTCCCAACCGGAACCTGTAATCCATAGATCACTAACTCGCACATCAACAAGCTCACCTGGTATGTCCACCACCACAGCCTCTAATAGGGGTTTATCAGAAAGCCACTTATCAAGCCAAAAGCGGATAGATCTCCCATCCCCAAGCACCCAACTCATGCCTAGAACACAACTTCCCGCAACCCGGTCACCACACTGCGCCAAGTTGAGGACCAATTACTCTTTACGACTGACCAGGAAGTATCTTGGATATTACCCACTTTATATTTTCGACGCAGAACACGAGCCCAAAGACTCTCCCCATCATGAATCAATCTCCACCTAATATTTGCTAACAGAGCTTTATTTTTCATAGTAACCGCAGATATTATACCAAGACCACCCTCTCGTTTTGGGGAACAGACTTTATCCCATGCGAGCAAATGTTGCTTCCTTTTCTCAGGTATGCTTCCCATACAAAGTTCCTCGAATTCTTATACAACTGAGCCAATGTCAACTTACGTAATGCAATGAAACTAATCGAATGAATTGGTATAGCTGATAGGACTGCCTTAGAAAGAGCGATCCGGCCTGCCAAACTCAACGCATGTCCCTTCCATCCAGACAACCTGGATGCTACTCTTTCCACCACATCCCCAAACGTGTTCTTATTGATCTGCTTGTGTAGAACTGGCATGCCAAGGTACTTCCCCAGATCCCGAGTCGAACCAATGTCACTCTCAATGTTAATCATCTGAGCCAACTCCCGACTCACATTATCTGAGAAAAAGATTTTTGATTTTTCCGGACTCACTTTTTGTCCTGATGCTACACAAAAGCGCTCCAAGACTCTTCTAATGATTTTAACCTGTGCCACAGAGGCCTCTACAAACAGGATAAGTTCATCTGCAAAGCATATATGCGAGAGCCTAGGACCCCCTCGCAACAAACAGATTGATTTCCATTCCTCTAACCCAATAGATCATTCAATCTGGTGACATAACCTCTCCAAGCAGAGGACAAACAGATATGGTGATAACGGGTCACCTTGTCAAAGACCACGAGCCGGTTGGAAAGCTTTTGTCTTCTCCCCATTCCATAATATATTCATTGAAGGACCTGTGACACAAGTCATAATCCAACTAATCCAATTCTTTGGTAAATGTGCTGCTTTCAGAGTATCCTCAAAATTCCAGCGGATAAGATCGTACGCTTTTTCAAGATCCAGTTTGAGTAACATCCAACCCTTCCTCCCTTTTTTCCTTCGCATTGAATGAACAACCTCCTGAACAATCACTATGTTGTCAGTGCTCAACCTCCCCGGTATGAAACTTGATTGTGACGGACAAATCAACCACGGCATAACCGCTTTCAGCCGCAAAACCATCACCTTCGTGATCACCTTAAAAAGGACATTACAGAGACTGATAGGTCTAAACTGAGTCACCCTCTCCGGTTTAACTACTTTGGCAATCAACACAACAAGTGCATCATTCATCTCCGCAGGTAACACCCCCGTAGTAAAGAAATTCAAAACAAAACTATTCACAGACTCACCCGCTACCGTCCAACAATCTTGGTAAAACACCGGTTGGAACCCATCTGGTCCTGGTGCTTTATATTTTCCCATGCTCTGTAGCGAGGACTCCACCTCCATAGCTACAAACTCCTTTCCCAAGTCTCTTAAGTCGGTTCCAGAAAGGAGCATAAACCCCTCATTCTGCAGTTTCTCCACAACCTGTGGCACATCCTCCATTGAATAAAGGCGCTTGTAATATCCAACCGCCAACGACTCCAATTCCTGAGCATCAGAGACCCTCTCAACATTTCAATTTGATTCCGCCGCCTCCGAATAATTGTTGAGGTGTGGAAATATCTCGTATTACGATCGCCATACACAATAAACTTCTCCCTGGATTTCTGAAACCAAACCATCCCCTCTTGCTCCAAAATCACCTCTAATTCCTTCTGTAGCTCCGTCTCCTTTATTAGTAGAGTATCCATCGGGTTCACATCAATCAGAGCTTGAAGCTCCTGCAACTCCTTCATTATCTTATCTTTACGCTTGTTAATATCCCTAAACACCTCTTTATTCCATCTTTTAAGCTTTACTCGAAGGTTCTTCAAAGCCACAGGAGTAGAGAGCTCTTAGTTCCAAGATGCCTCCAACATATCCTTGAATCCCTCATGCAGTAACCAGGCAGCCTCAAGCTGGAATGGTCGTCAGCTTGGATCCCCTCGACCCTCTGGTTGTAACTGCACATACAAAGGAGTGTGATCTAATGATAAAAAAGGCAAGTGGGTCACAGTTGCCTCCTGCCATTTCAGATGTGCATTCGCACAATAGAACACCTTGTCTAGCCGCTTAGCAACATAGATACTCTCAACTCTACCCCTCTTCCATGTAAACCGACTACCCTTAAAGCCCATGGTATAAGGATAAATCATGAATCCAGTCCCCAAAACTCAAAAGAGTCCGGAGAGAGGCAACCATTCCCCCCCCCCCCAAATTATGTCATCTAGCCGGACTATAGTGTTAAAGTCACCTCCAATCAAGACTGGACCAGTAACACCCTGCAACACACTCTTAAGTTCAGCCCATAAACCGCACCTCCGCGACACAGTGGGAGCAGCATAAACCACCACAAGATGCAACACCTTTGTATCCTTCGTCACAATAGCATAAACAAACTGATCTGAAGATTTCTCAATAACCACCTCCCTAACTACTGACCTCCACAAAAGACAAATAACCCCACTCTGACCCGACGAATCAACCCGGAAAGCATTATCAAACCCCAGACCCTGACAAATTCGCTGTATATCTAAGGTAAGTTTTTTAAAATATTTTTTTGTTTATGTACTATTTTAATACTTATTTTGCTAATATACTTTTTTGTTAATTTTAGTGATTTAATATATAAACCGTGGTATATCGTACAATAATTTTTATTTACTACAATCTTAATTAAATCAGTTTGATTTGATATATTTTATATTGGTGTTGTTAAAACATTAAAATGTGGATTTAACCCGTACTGAAATATCATATTATTGATAGTTTATTTTTTAATATTATTAATTCAATCTTGTAATATCATATAACCTGTCATGTAATATAACTCGTTTGTGTAATTTTGAAAATTTAATCTGTTTAAATATTTATAATTTTAAACTTTTTATTAAGTTAAGATATATTAGTTATAAATTATAAACTTCTTAAAATTTTATAATTTACTATATACAGTAAATTTACTATATATGTATGATGAACACACACTTTATATATTAATTGAGTAATATATGTTTGTTTAAAAAAATTCAAATCACAATATATGCATGAAAAATACACCTTTTTATTAACTTTATGTATTATATGATGATTCACTACATTTAAATTTTAAAATCAAAAAGAGATGATAGGAGAATAATTTTTTTTAATCTGCAATAAATCTTCTAAATATCTATATTAATTATAGAATATTATATATATGGATATTTAAAAATATATTAATTGTGATTGGTTATAAGGATAGTAGAGAAAGTTAACTAAACTTGTTTAGATATGAATATAAACATTAAATAGTACAAGGTTTTACCCCGTGGTACACCATGGGTCTATTATTTTATTGATATGATATTGTAATAGTTTAGTGGTGCTTGTAGTCGACGGTGAATTGCATCTATATATATACTGTTAACGGTTGTATATAGGTTTTGTATAAACTCTTGATTCGCAAGTTGAGAATATACATTTTATGATTTGGTTAGTTATGATTTAGGAATGAATGATATGGCATATTCTTATTTTGATTCTCAATTGATATTATTGGATTAATAGTGTACATTTAAAGCTAATAAGAACTTAGCAAATATGTAATCGTTTATTAAACGAAAATTAGAGATTTCCTAAGATGTATTCATCTTGAATTAGTTGCTATATTATAGGGATGTGATTACAGAATTTGTGTTATCAATTCTTTTTGTCAAACTCAGCCCTAAAAATTTGGCATGTAAATTAGATCTTTCCTAAGATACAATGGGCATTAATTGACATTAATTGGATGTAAATAAGTACGCTATGGATTAAAAATCGCCCCAAAATATCCGGTAATTTTAAGGATGATCCGGATAATTGAATCGGTTATAATTTTAGTTAAAAATCTGACCCGGAGTTGGCAAAAGGCCAAAAAGTGATGGCACCTATTGTACTTTTAAAAATGTATTTCGATCTCTAAATGTGGATATACTTGTTTGGTTATAAATATCCTAAGAAAAAATTAAAAATATATATCCGTTTATAAAAATTCAAATCACATCATATGTTGAAAAAATCTAAAATTTTATTTACTTTATGTTTTAAAAAGTAATTAAAATAATTATTATAAGATTAAATAAAAGTGTAAGGAGAATTATATTTTAATCTAACATATTGATTTAAATTAGGTAGATAGTTTTTAAGAAATTAATATTATCAAATAAGGAAATGATTGTGTTTGGTTGTAAGGATTGTAAAGAATTTAATTGAGACTTGTTTGGATACAAAAATAAGAGAGAATGACACAAAAATGTATTTCAAAAATGTTAAGATATATTCAATGTAAAAACTTTTCAAAAAATATTTTTGAGCAAAAACTGTTGCAAAAATAAAAGTATAGATTGATTAGCAGAAAATAGTAATAATAATTTAAAAATATAATGATTGAAGTAATTATCAGATCTGTTAGTGAATCCGATTTTTTCAGGGAATTTGGAAAGTAGTTACACTTTTTTGGAGATGGAATATACGCTTCACCGTTATAAAAAGGCACAACTATGCTTAAACTCTAAATAAGTAATTATGAAATCACGTCTAGGTAATCTCAGGCTTTACAAGTTTGATGTGCCTTCTGAGTCTGATGTCGGAGTTATGATAATAAGCTATGGAAGTGTACACTTGAGTGAACGGTTTCAGTTGACGCGATGCACACGAAGAGGACGAGGAAGAGGTTCAAAAGCTGGATTGTCCAAATCATTCGTAGATTCCCTCAATTGGTCTTTCTCGGCGCAACATGAGTCCAACATAACTAAACAGATCTTCGATTATATTGTCTCCAATTTTTCGTTCAAGGATCTTGATATGGTACCTCCGGCGTGTCCTGCCCTCGTCATTCACCTTCAAATTATAAGGCTTAGTCAATATCAAGTCCATGAGAGTGACATCACAACTCTTGCTTTGTCCACATTGAGAACCAGAGATTTTGTCCTGAGCGATGAAGATGCAAGAGCAAGACTCGTACCAATTGTTGCACCAACGACTGAGATCGTAGATTGTTATCAAAGTCCGGAACTGTGTCATCTATGTGAAAAAGGGTATCCGAAAGAAGACGAGATTGTTCATAAAACAAAATGCAATCACATCTTTCACGCAACTTGTATCTCTCGTTACTTGTTGCACACTCCTCGATGCCCTGTTTGCTCCCTTGTATTGGAGAGTGGTTTGATAACCTGGTTTACAACCGGTTATCTTACAAACGTATATTCGATTCTTGTTCTGTTTTTACAATCTCTGTTATGTAACAAGCTCCGTAACAGAGGGATATAATTGTAGATACTCCTAGAATATTTGTTTCTGTTTGATCTTCATTGTATATATGTAAGACAACCTCAATGATGAATAAATATTGATATTCATCGGCATCTGTTTATTTTCATGGTATCAGAGCCTGAATAGTATCTCGATAAAAACTCTGTTTTTTGTTTGAACAACGACGAGATGGCTTCGAACACGACTCCGACTGATGCTACCCAAGCAACGAACCCGATCCCGACTGCTACTGTGGAGGTGAGAAGAACGATTTCACCTTATGATCTGACGTCATCTGACGTCATCTGACAATCCAGGAGCGGTAATCTCACATCCGTTGTTGAAGGGCACTAACTACGACGAGTGGGCTTGCGGGATGAGAACGGCTTTGACGTCTCGCAAGAAATTTGGGTTTCTAGATGGAACCATTGCAAGACCACAAGAAGGGTTACCGGATCTGGAGGACTGGTGGACAATACAGGCTCTTCTTGTTTCGTGGATGAGGATGACGATTGATCCAATGTTGCGCTCCACTATTTCTCATAGGGATGTCGGAAAATACTTGTGGGACTACTTGAAAAAGAGATTTGCTGTGATGAATGGGTCTCGAATCCAGCAAATCAAAGCTGAACTTGCTTGTTGAAGGCAAAGAGGACTTGCGATAGAGGCGTACTACGGCAAACTCAATCGGATTTGGGACAGCCTCGCCGCTTATCGACCTAACACTCGTGTAAGTGTGGTTTGTGCACTTGCGATCTTGGTGCTGCACAGGAAGCAGATCGTGAAGAGGACAAGGTCCATCAATTCCTATGCGGTCTTGATGATCACTTCAGAGTTGTGCGTTCAAGTCTTGTAGCTAGAGTTCCTGTGCAACCAATGGAGGAAGTTTACAACATTGTGAGACAGGAAGAAGACCTTCATGTCAGTAGTGAAGAGAGACCAGAAGTGGTATCTTTTGCAGTGAACACTAAACCAAGGTTTCGACTTGATGACAAGGGTGTGGTATGCAAGCTGTGTAATCGATCTGGTCATGCTGCAGACAGTTGTTTCGCTGTCATCGGCTACCCTGAATGGTGGGGGGATCGTCCTAAGAGCAGATCACTTCAAGGAAAAGGTCGTGGAGGTGCTAGTTCCAGTGGAGGTAGAGGCAGAGGACAATCGATCACTTATGCGAACCGAGTGGTTGTTCCTGTTATTGAACAGCCCAATGTCGAACAAGTGAACCATGTCATAACTGATCAAGATCGAGATGGTGTAAATGGATTGAGTGACCAGCAATGGCGTCAACTAAAAAGCATTCTCAATGCAAGCAAGGAGAACACCACCGAAAAAGCTACTGGTATGTCTTCTTTTACTTCTTGGATTATGGATTCAGGGGCTTCTCATCATTTGACTGGACGATTTGAGAGTTTGTCAAATGTAAGACGCATGCCTCCAGTGTTGATAATTATGGCTGATGGTAGAGAACAAGTAGCACTTAAAGAAGGAACTATTCGACTAGGATCAAACCTTGTTTTGAAATCAGTTTATTATGTGGAAACATTACAATCGGATTTGATATCAGTTGCTCAGCTCATGGATGAGAATAGGTGTGTAGTTCAGCTAGCTGACACATTTCTTGTGGTCCAGGACCGAGCTTCGAGGATGGTGATTGGAGCTGGTAATCGAGTAGGAGGAACATTTCATTTTCGAAGTACGGAGACTGTTGCTGCTGTAACAACTAGTGAGGAGAAGTCGTATGAGTTGTGGCACAATAGGATGGGTCATCCGACTGCGAAAATAGTGGGACTGCTCCCTTGTTTTTCTAGTTCCATTTCTGTTTCAAGTTTGAATAAGGCGTGTGAAGTTTGTCTCCGCGCAAAACAGACCAGAGATTGTTTTCCCATAAGCATGAATAAAACTTCTTTTATTTTTGAGTTAATTCATGTAGACTTATGGGGACCTTACTGTGTTCCTTCACATAATGGTGCTCGTTATTTTCTTACCATTGTCGATGACTTCTCAAGGGGAGTCTGGTTGTATCTTATGAATGACAAAGGCGAAGCTACTAGTTGCTTAAGAGACTTTTTTGCTCTCACAGAAAGACAATTTAATACGCGCATAAAGAAAGTTCGAAGTGATAACGGGTCGGAGTTCTTATCACTAACTTCGTTCTTTGAGAAACAGGGTGTAATGCATGAGACATCATGTGTAGGAACACCTCAACAGAACGGTCGTGTTGAGAGAAAACACAGACACATTCTTAATGTGGCAAGGGCTTTGCGGTTTCAGGCGAATTTACCATTGGAGTTTTGGGGAGAATGCGTTCTAACAGCTGCCTATCTAATAAATCGAACCCCGAGTTCTGTTCTGGGTAATGTTACTCCGTTTGAGAAGCTGTACAACAAGGTTCCTTCGTTTGATCATCTAAGAGTATTTGGAAGTCTTTGCTTTGCTCATAATCTCACTCGGGGTGGTGATAAATTTGCCTCCAGAAGCCGTCGTTGTGCCTTTGTGGGGTATCCGTACGACAAGAAAGGTTGGAGAGTTTTCGATTTGGAAACACGCGAATTCTTTGTTTCACGCGATGTGGTGTTTAATGAGTCCAAATTTCCTTTTTCACCGGAAACTTCATTGCCTCTGATTGATGACGATGAAGATGGTCAAGTGTTATGGGCTCCAATTTCGGAAGGTTATGTGGCTGATGATATTGGCCTTTCGGCCCCAGTTTGCATGGTTACACAGGATCCACCGATTGCTTCTACAGTTCCTGTGCGTAACAATATTGGGCCTTCTCTCTCGGCCCAGGAAGATACATTGAATCCAATTGACACAAATACTGGTCGAAGTCAACCGGAGTCGTCTTCTCCGATAGAAAACCCTACGCAGAAACAGTTGCAAGTAGAAGAACAGCAACTTGGGAAAGGTCGTCAAACCAAGACACAATCAGTGAAATTAAAAGACTATATAGTGGCAAAGGGATCTCACAATCAGAAAGAGGCTTGTAATAGTGTGCATCCGATACACAAGCAAGACACTACTCGACGTTTTTCGCAAACCCATGTTGCTTATGTAGCTGCGGTTATATCTACGGTGGAACCAAAGTCGTTTAAGCAAGCTATGGAGGATGATAAATGGAGAAATGCTGTGGGTTCTGAATATAGAGCTTTACAAGATTTACACACTTGGGAAGTTGTGGATCTGCCTGAAGGAAAACGGGCAATTGGTAGTCATTGGGTGTTCAAGGTGAAGTTTCAATCAGATGGCACGATTGAGAGATATAAAGCGCACCTTGTGGCCATGGGCAATCGACAAATCGAGGGTGAGGATTATGGTGAGACTTTTTCTCCTGTCGCCAAAATGGGAACGGTACGTCTTTTTCTTGATATTGTATCTAAAAATGGTTGGGTAGTACATCAGATGGATGTACACAACGCTTTTTTACATGGGGATTTAAAGGAGGAAGTATACATGCGATTGCCCCCAGGTTATCAGTTAGAAGATAAAAACAAGGTTTGTAGGTTGCGCAAATCGTTGTATGGATTGAAACAAGCTCCCGTTGCTGGTTTGCAAAGTTAACAAAGGTTTTGCTAGAGTATGGTTTCGAACAGGCATTGGGTGATTACTCACTGTTCACATTTGAAAAAGGAACCGTTCGCTTGCATATCTTACTCTATGTTGATGATCTCATAATCACAGGAAGTTGTGAGAGGGCTACGAAGGAATTCAAAGAGTACTTAGCAACTTGTTTTTCGAATGAAAGATTTGGGGCCACTACGGTATTTCTTGGGTATAGAGGTGGCGCGAAATGCATCAGATATTTATCTTTGCCAAAGAAAGTACACTCTTGATATACTCGCCGAAACAGGTTTGCTGGGCTGTAAACCAGTTGAGTTTCCACTTGAGCAGAATCACAAGTTACAGTTCTCGGACTCTGCTTTGTTAGTGGATCCTACACCATATCGAAGATTGCTTGGGAGGTTGATATATTTGGGAGTCACTAGACCGGATTTGGCATACTCGGTTTATGTTCTGGCTCAGTTTATGAAGGAGCCACGTGGGGATCATTGGAATGCAGCTATTCGGGTGGTAAAGTATTTGAAAATGGATCCTGGGCAGGGTAACTTGTTACGATCAAACAAGAATTATCAAATCAGAGGCTGGTGTGATTATGACTGGTCTCGTTGTCCTCTTTCTCGACGATCGGTAATAGGGTATTTTGTCCAGTTTGGTGATTCCCCGGTGTCTTGGAAAGCTCGAAAACAAAAGACAGTAAGTCGTTCCTCTGCTGAGGCGGAATACCGGGCTATGGCGGACTTGGTTCAGGAGTTGATATGGCTGAAGAGAATGTTGGGAACGTTGGGTATTAAACATGTCCAACCGATGAATGTGTATTGTGATAGCAAATCTGCTATTCACATAGCAACGAATCCAATGTTTCATGAGAGAACGAAGCACATAGAGAATAATTGTCACTTTATTCGGGATGAGGTGGTCAGAAGAAATATTCGTTTGAAGCATGTGGATACAACAATGCAACTAGCAGACATTCTAACAAAACCGATAGAAAGAGATGGTTTCTGGAATTTCAGGTCCAAGCTGGGTATACAAAACTTGTATGCTCCAGTTTGAGGGGAGGTATTGGAGAGTGGTTTTATAACCTGGTTTACAACCGGTTATCTTACAAACGTATATTCGATTCTTGTTCTGTTTTTACAATCTCTGTTATGTAACAAGCTCCGTAACAGAGGGAGATAGTTGTAGATACTCCTAGAATATTTGTTTCTGTTTGATCTTCATTGTATATATGTAAGACAACGTCAATGATGAATAAACATTGATATTCATCGGCATCTGTTTATTTTCACCTTGAGTTGCCACCTGTCGACATGCGGAGTCTTCTCTTCTTCTAAGACAATTTATCTACTATATGTCCAAGACAATATTCGATTGAATTCGTCTATCCAAGTTTTTGATTTTACTGTTCCTTGTTTTTTTTTTTTTTTTTTTTATCAAAAACAAGTGTGATGAAACAAAACCAAGTCCTTCACTAGCATGGTTTATTATGATGAAGACCACCGTATTTAGTATTTACTTCTGATTTCCACACGATGGTTTATTATTTTCCTTCACTTTTCATTTGTAATGGACCTTTTTTTTTTTTGTGGTTACGCAGCTGTCAACACATTAAATTTTGCAGCCATCATTCATCATTGTACAAATTAAGCCTCACTTTGTCGCATAACCAGGCAAGTCCTGCATATTGTGTCAATCGTTTAGGAGGTTAATAAACGAAAATCAATAAACATGTTTTAAACATAAACAACCCAAATTTAGGTTGTTTTATTAGTATAGATTATATATTGGATTTAGAAGAAGAAAAACGTTTATACTAAACGGTATATTGTGTTAAATTGGGCCTAATTGTTTCGAATAAGGTCTGATATGTGTTAAGCCCATATGATGCTAAGATCCTACAAACCGCACATCACGGCGTGCGACGTGAGTGATGCGGTCGACGAAATGACATGCATTCTTCTGCCTAACCATCTTTGACGGTTCATTTATATATTTTTGTGGAATGTATCTAAATTTTCAATATAAAATGCCTTTTTGACAATTCGTTTCCGAAGACATTCGTTTAAAATCTCTTTGTTACTTAAAAAAGAAAAATAATACTAGAAAAAATAATAATAATGCCATCATTGATCTCTACTCTTTGGGGTAATATGGTTCATGTACAATACATACAATCAATTCCTTTTAAGTCAAATGTAATGAAAAAATAGTTTAAGTGAATATTAATTTCAAACGTAAATGGTACTTTAGGACCCAGGATTTTTTGTTTTGTTTTTGTAATAGAATAATTAGTTGGATATAATATGAAGATTTATTTAAGTATAGTTTCCACACAAATTCGAATATGCCAAATAATTTATATTATTTTTTTGGTTCCAAAGGAGTAATTTGTTTTGTTTTTTATTATTTAAATTAATTACTTGGCATATTCGACGGTGTGAAAAACATTAAAATGAATTAATAAAAGTCAAAAAAGTGTAATAAAAAGTTTTTTTTTATTATTTTGGTCTCTTCCCATGAAATGTTCTTGATTGTGTCTCTTCTCTCTCTCCCTTTAAATCTGCAAATCTTCTTTTCTGATCTTACTCTCTCTCTCTTGTGTCATCGTCTCCACGATGAAGCACAAAGTCTCCAAGAGAGTAATATCTCTGAAATGGGTTCCGTTTCTCTGCATCTCTTTCTACGCTCTCGGAGCAATCTTCACCTCCAGGTTCTCAAAGTTTCCTTCTTTTATCTTTCTTTCCTTCTCTACTAGTAATCTTCAGACTTTGTTTATACTTCTTCTTGTTCTGCCTTTTTTCTTTGTTTCTGTTTGGGTTTTGTCTTAATGGGGTTTGTTTCAATTTGTGGATTTTTTTTTTTCAGGTCATGGGAGCCGTCTTCAGATTCCGGAAGTCAGCTAATCTCACAGCACCGTCGTGATCATGAACTTCAGATTGTGTCAGACGATTGTGCTCATAATATTAAAGTATGCTTCTTTATTCTATTTAGTCTGTTAAATCAGTGGTCGTTGAAACCAAGAGTTACACTTGATAGATTATAAGGGAATCTGACTGTGGTAGCTCTGATTTTAATGATAATAAATTCATTAGTTTTTTCAAGTGTCTAATCGAATGATTTTAGCTCTAAATTTTTGAAGATAGCTTGCGATGATTGATTGTGTTTGTACTTTGCTTCAAAAAGATTTGGGTTTCATTCGTCTTATGTTTCGTCATCTGATCTAAAATGCAGAAAGCTACACAAGAAAAAGATGTGATTAATGAAGTTTTGAGAACTCATGAGGCTATAAAGTGAGTGAGCACATTGAGTTACACTTGTAAAGCAATTTGCTTTCTCTCTTTATTACGTTATAGCTTTTCTCTCCATGTCTTTGGAGGGTTGACAGGTCGTTGGATAAGTCAGTTTCTACGCTTCAGATGGAGTTGTCTTCTACAAGGAGCTCTCAAGAGAAGGTTGATGGCTCAGAAACAACCAATTCTTTAACGGGAGCAAACCCGAGGAAGAAAGTGTTCATGGTAATGGGAGTTAACACTGCATTTAGCAGTAGAAGACGGCGTGATTCTGTCAGAGAAACGTGGATGCCTCAAGGTGAAGTTCTAAACTTATTAATGCTACTCATTTTAATCTTTATACTTTTTTCATACTTACCTGTGTATTGTTCACAGGGGAGAAGCTTGAAAAATTGGGACAAGATAAAGGGATTGTAATCAAGTTCATGATTGGACACAGGTGAAGCTGCTTCTCTTTTTCTATAAGAAGTTACTATATTTGAGGAAGGTCATGTATCTTAGATTTGGATTGAGTTTGACTCTCAAGTTTATACAATTGTGTTGCCAGTGCGACGTCAAATAGTATATTGGATAGAGCTATTGATTCAGAAGATGCTCAACACAAAGACTTCCTTAGGCTGGTGAGACAACTCTAGATCTCTTAAGAAAGCATTACAACTTTTCACTCTTTCATTCTCGTTAAAATTCTTATTGGTTGTGCAGGAGCATATTGAAGGATATCACGAACTCTCAGCAAAAACCAAGATATTCTTTTCCACTGCAGTAGCGAAATGGGATGCGGAGTTCTATATCAAGGTTGATGATGATGTTCATGTCAATCTCGGTATAACAAAAACCTGCTTCTACTTTTTTCCTATTTCTGTTTATCTCTCTAAATGGCAGCATTGAAAAAGGTTATAAACTTTGCCTTTCAGGTATGCTGGCTTCCACACTTGCACGTCACCGCTCAAAACCGAGTGTCTATATTGGGTGTATGAAATCAGGGCCTGTTCTTGCTCAAAAGTAATTCCATTTGCATGAGTACAGCTACAAATCTTTCTGGCGTTACTGTTATAGAGTGTTGTTGTTAAAAATAATTTATTCAATTGTTTCAGGACAGTGAAGTACCATGAGCCTGAGTATTGGAAATTTGGAGAGGACGGTAACAAATACTTTCGACATGCTACAGGACAGATCTATGCCATCTCGAAGGATCTTGCCAAATACATATCCGTCAACCAGTACGTAATTCAACATCCTTATCATAATGAGTATTTCAGCTTCAGTACCAATCATATGTTCGTTCTGAAAAGTTTGAACTTTAGGCCAATATTGCATAAATACGCAAATGAAGATGTGTCTTTGGGGTCTTGGTTTATTGGCCTTGAGGTTGAACATATTGATGACCGCAACTTCTGTTGTGGGACTCCTCCAGGTAAAGCTCATTACACAAATAGATTTAAGTATCCTCCCCTTATCTCTCTTGTTTCATTGGATTTACATTCTCATTGATGGTTATGTTCTATTGGATTTACATTCTCACAGATTGTAGATGGAAGGCAGAGGCGGGCGATGTGTGTGTGGCCTCATTCGAATGGAGCTGCAGTGGGATCTGCAAGTCTGTAGAGAGAATGAAGATAGTCCACGAAGTGTGTAGTGAAGGAGAAGGAGCTGTTTGGAATACACTTCTCTAGAAGATATTTCAGTTCTCAATCAGCTAAGTTGAGGTAATACTAAAAAAGATCTACTCACAAGTTTGACAGAGTGATACAAGAGAGAGAGAAAGAGAGATGGCAAATTTTGTATAGGACCAAAGGTATACAAATATCATACTGAAGAAATATTTAGTTGTTGTGAAACAGTTGATGCTTATTAAAGTTATTGGCTTTGTTGTTTCTTCTACTCGTGTTAATGTAATCATGAACAAAAGGCCAAATGAGAGCTTTTGACGTGTTAAGAAAACGCATAACTAAAAGAATTTCCAGACAACTATTATTCCCTTGGTCAGATTTTAGACACACTTGATGAATATATACACTTATGCAACCCCTTTTTCCGCTCCTTTATACAAACAGAATTACACGTGACCGATCCTTCTTTATATGGTAATAGGGAGCTTTTTTCTCACTTCCCTTAATCCAATCTGAAGCCTCTTTTCTATAGAGAATTAGAGATGTTACCCTCAAATCTCACATTGCCATAGGCACAGTTTGTATCAGTACCCAAAAGCTTCACAATGCCCTTTTAACTGTATTTTAGCCGAGTCTCAGTTGCAGCCTCAGCTTTTTTGTAGCAATACCATCGGTTCATTTTGCTTCAAGCCAGTTGGTGAATCCTGGTTAGGGCGCAGAAGGTGATGTCCACCAATGGCCACTATCTAACTAGGGTAAGAGCTATGGGCGCATATTGTGTTCTCAGCTTTACCCGTCTTTGCCTGACTGATCACCTGAAGATGTCTTCTGGTTCGCTGGCTTGTCAGATGAAGCTGCCCTCTGGTTTCCCGGCTTGTCTTCCTGAAAGCAATCAACAGGAATATAAAAGTAACCCTTTGGGAGCCGTCGGTTCTTGAAAGAAGCTTCATCTGATGTCATCACCAGCTCTTTTGCAAATGTTTCTACATGCTGCTATTATCAGTTATCAAGACAAATAAGTATAAGACCCTATGAATGTGCGGAGTTGAGCAGAAAGAGTCGCACTTAACAACAATCCATGTAACTTACGACAAAGTGAATCTTCTCACCTTCTTAGGCTTTGACCCTTTATCTCCATCCTCTGAAACACTAGGTGAGACTATACAATGTTTTCGGGGAACGGTTTTCCCAGAAAATATCTGTCTTTCGGTTGGCTTACGGGAAAACCGACTCTTGGAAGTAGCACTGTCATCGGTTTTCTGATCGGTGTCCATTAACATGGGACCTTTGCCACGGCGCTTAACAGAGACTGTGCTGTCAATGGTGATATCATCTGACCTCTGTATTGCTTCACTGCCAGATATATTACTATCAGGATGACCTTTTACTGATGTTGTAGCTGAGTCCGACGAAACTTCTGGAGGAGAAAATGGATTACGTACATGTAATGAACGTGCAGCGTGATCCCTTTTGGCAGCAAGTATTTCATGCGAAGAAATAGCCAACTCTCGCTGCAAATATACGAGACCAGTAAAGGTCAAGCGCCCATGTCTTTAGTTTCAACGAAAGGAAGAGTTTGGGTTTAGGCTTTAGCTTGACATACCTTTAATTTCTCCCTCTTGACTATCCGCTCACACAGAAGGCGTAACCTCTCAAGTTCAACCTGGAGGAGGTTCAGCAAATTCCAAGAATTAAAAATAGTTTGATAATAGATAGGAAGGAATACGCGTAACAGAGCTAAAGCTCCTACCCTATAATGCTTGAGACTTTTTAGCTCCTCTGCCCCATGTTTCTGAGAATCGGCCTGCAAACAGTCAGACAAATATAAGCAAACTTATGATGCAAGTAGGCCATAATAAAGATGGCGAAGAGAGAAGAAGTAAGACCTTTGCCTTCTGCTCCAAGCTGTGCTTCTCACAGTAAGCCTTATGCGGAAGTTTCCCACCACCAGTCATATGAAAACCCGCGCTTCTGGCACAGGAGGGGTGGAATGTCGTCTGGCAGTTGCCATAACTACACTGTAAAATGATAACATAAGCTTTTTGTTCAGACACAAAAAAAAAAAAAAGCAAGAATTGGTGAATACCTTTATGCATGCACCATATATCCGTCGGCATACGCAACAACTGTCCGTGTTCTTGGCCAGAGACTCCTAATAAGGACAATATATCGTTAGCAATTTAAAACAGTTTAAACGTCATAGCGATTTAGTACTATAATACATAATACCCACCATTCCTTGCACAGGATTTATTTGTCCCCTTCTGAAGGTTGCTTCCAAGGACCACTGCAAGAAATTATACAACCAAGTTATTTGCAATATTCAATAGTACCAGACCCTGCTAATAAGTAATAACTGCTGCCGTAGAAGGAAACTTCACCTCAGCACAAAAAGCATGTACCCATTGCCCATTTGTGGCTTTCCTAAAAGCCCCAGTTGTGCCACCACATAGAGTACATTCTGTTGAACAATCCGGTTTTTCCCAAAAATTAAAAGAAGGTTCCGAAGATGACTCCGCACATAGCTCACAGTACCAGGGACCAGTGGATTCTTTAGCACATTTGTAGCAATCCATGTGAACCGCAACCTGTAATTGGAGCCTGATAAGATACCATACTGTGCATAAAAGCTGTCCCTAGAAGAGACAATCATGCCTTAACTAAACATTACAAATAAATCACAGTAAATGTATATCACCTTGCAACTAGAGCACACTACAATCAGGTTCCATATAGTTTCGGATCGTCTGCAGATGTCACAAGTTCGTGGATTTTCTACTGAAAAGTCTGGTGTACGATGATCAGACCGCTTCTCAGACGGTGGCCCGGAAACAGCCATCTTTACTAGTGTTTCCTTTGTTTGTGGCACTAGATGAGAGCTACCAACAACTTTACGTCTAGAAGTGCTTATCTGTCCGATATATAACAAGTAAGAATCAAGAATAAGAAAACATAGCACAACTAAAATTACAACTTGGAGGAAAAAATCTACATGTAGTAACACCAACCTCTTGCTGTGCTTGTTCTTCTGACATATCTTTCCTAAGCGATGTATTCCTAGAAGATGTCGCCGCTGCAGCGGTAGCAGCAGCTAGTACAGCCTGGGCTTGTTTGTGTCTTTTCTCTTTCCTACCTTGCTTTCTTGTTTCCCTGACATCATGGAAATATTTGTTTACCAGAACATCATCCCATCTTCGTCCATGTTGTTCATCAATCTCCAGAGGCAATCTTTTGGCAACTTCATAGACTAAATTGTCTGAGAAAATAGACCACTTTTAAGATACTCTAACAGAAATTATATAGTGCAAAAAAATTGTGACCATGCAAATAAAAACGGACAATCAAACTCACCAGAAAGTTCCTTTCTTGAAACTGCAGTGCCAAGTAACTGAAGCTGATAATATAGAAGTTCCCCTTCCACTTCATCTTCAGGAGACATATCCAGTATGCCCAATTTCCTAGCTTTAGATAACTGACGAATTGTGTCTCCACAGTGTGCACTCTGATTTTGGAGATTACTACAGATAGTGTGATCGCCAGCGCCCTGCAGATGTTTGTTTCCTTCTTCAGAGCCTGCCAAATGTTTTAATGTTACCAAATGTCCTAAAATCTGTGGCATAAATCATAAAGTCTCTACCATCAGTTTTGGTTGACACCCTAGCCACATCAGAATCCCTGCTGCTTTTCAGGGTCTGTCCCTTGCCCAGTTCTGACAATTCTTTGAGGATATAAGGATGAGGATTGAAACCAGGATATGCTTCATGATCACTGCATCATTATATATATAAAAAGAAGGTAATTTAGTAGGCAGAATATTTATGTGGCCAAGAGAACAACAGAGATTATATTTTCAATTGTGTTTCTGGAGCTTACAGGAGATCCAAGATAATGGGGGTTGGACAGTTCAAATTTCCACGATTCTGAGAACTATTTGGCCCCAAGGAAATGGCATTCTTCAGCATGACACCAGAAGAACTGGAGTTTGATCGTTGTCCATGATCATCTACGCAAAAGAGTTTTTAAAAATATCAGCAGCAGCTACCACCAACTAAGAAAAGATTAATTATCAAGTCTAATAAACATTGGATGATGAAAAGCCATCTTCAATAGAAACTACCAACTTACAAAAACAATGCTCTAAGCTAGAAGAATAACTATATGGGAATAGGGAAGAGAAAAATAGTGAAAAGTTAATACATACCAGAAGGAAGAACTGAAAATTTCCCATCATTAACTTCCTGATCAATCCCTATTGATTTCTGTATATGCAAAACAAGGTACAATATCAATTATCTCATCAGGAGGCCCTTAAGAAAATATCACCAAGCTTGTGTTTGGCCAAACTCGGTGACAGATCCAATATGACTTTAATAACTGACAAGTAACAACTATTTGTGATGCAGATCATGTGAAAGCATCTAAGTTTTAAGAAAAAATACTCAGAACATAACAGTTGAGATTGTGTGATTACCTGTTCTTCTGGAGAATGACCAGGTGCCAAGCTCACACTTCCTTCATTCGTCAAAACTGATCCATTGGCTTTAGCTTCATCAACCATAATACCATTACCAGTACAATTTTCAGTTAACATACATATTGTATTATTCTCCGTATTATTACAAATGTTGCTTTCAAGTGTTCGCTCAATAGAATAAGCCTTAGTGACAGCAGGATCTAAGATTTCAGAATCTAGCATCACTATGCCTTCAGTACAGATAGCCCGACGCTCAGATTTACTAGTGTTCTTACGTTTCAAATTTTCGCCTTTATTCCCAGAACCCATGTGTGCATGCTGGCTAAGCCATTTAACTACTTTGCCTAGTATATCAGGTAACAAGTCTCCGTCCTGCATCGCAAATTTTGAAATCAATACACAGAAACTCACAATGAGAGCACACATTGTTTACAACAGTCAACAGGTATATGAGAAGTTTTACGAGTTACCGTAAGTTTGGCACTCAAAGCATCAGGATTGACCCCAATCTCTGCAGCCACATCCTTCACATCCACTTTCCCCAGGTCGATCAACTTTAAAAAGTGTGAATCAGTGAGCAAGAAAGTCGAAAGGAATAGACAACCCAACTTTTAAGAATATACAAACCTTTTTCAGAATCAATCCAAAACTAAGCGACTTGGATAGAGTTCTTTCATCTTCGTTGCTTCTCACAGTCATTCCTGATCCAACGTGGTCTGTTGCAGAGCAGTTTAATTTTGAATGCGGTGATTCTAGTTCTCGCAATTCGTTGTTTCTCGAAATATCAGAATCTGTACCCGGTGTTCCTAAGTCAAGTCCCATCTCATCATTACAAAGGTGACCTTCTCTTACAGGTTCTGACGGAAGATGACATATAGGAGAACGACTATCAACAGCATTACTTTCTCCTCCCTCTACGGACTTTCCATTTTCTTGACTATCTGAATGCTTTGAGCAGAAAGCTCGCAGTTCAACCTACATGTTTTTCTTATGTTGTTATAGAAAGAAACAGCACTCACTACGATTTCATTCGGTAACGGAGGAAACTTACAGTATCACACCCATGTTTTCCCCAGACCTCTAGTCTATTCCCTGCCTCCCTTGCGCATATAGGATGGAATGATGTTCTGCATGATCCTATGATCGAGAGATTGAAACAAAGTATCAATTACTATTCTGATATCCACCAAAGATTGAAGACATAATAATTTGAATCAAAGAAAAGTGTGCCAAGTAGTTCCATGACAAAGCTATCAACTTAGACAAGTAAATCAAGTAGGAACATCAGATAGCGGGGCACATAGAAAAGTATCGAATTTGCCTATTTATTCTAGTAACATCCAAGCTGTGTGCAATAAAACTTTCACAGCAACCCAGCATAGCAACATATTCATATAAGAAAAATAAATAACTAAATGAGACAGAATTACTTCATCGGAACTGCAATCATCACAAATTAGCCCAACAAGAAAATGAAAACACTGCATTGTACAAAAACAATGTCGACAAAGCGTTTTCCAGCGAAAATAATCCAGACAATTCGATTATTCGGAGCAGGCAGAGCAAGGAAAACGAGTATGAGCATAGCAATAAAGCTAAATGAACCCAAACTTAGGTGAAATACTGGCTTTCTGTAACGGGCTCAGATTATGGGAACCCAGTACTCGACATTTGTTTATTTATCATACGTGTAGTTTTTTGCACATTTGTTAAGTTGTTCTAAGGAAGAAGCACCTTAAGTAAAATACCCAAACTATACAACAGAACATGTCATTAAAAATATCAAAGCTACCAATGCTCAGAAGTAGACTGGATGCACAGAAAGTAACAATACATACCATTACAACAGCGAATGCAAGCACCAGATTTCACCTTGCACAAGTTACACAATAACTTCCTCCGAGTTTCTTTTATTCCATGCAAATTCAAGATGGGCTCCATTTTTTTCAAGTCTTCTATATACAGCTCAGGCATCCACAGAGAACAAAACAGATGAGCAAACTCCACCGGCCCACCATTCTCAGTTTTTGAGAGAACAGATTTCAGGATGCCACCCTTTTTTGGACATAGCAAGCATGGTCTTTCTGAATCAACACGACCATTCTCCAGCTCACACCAAGAGCACAACCACGATTTATCTGAATCTTCAAGCAGGCCATAGCATTTTTTATGAACTGTAGCTTTGCAGGAGGTGCAAACAATTAACTGGTGATGATATTCCTTGGCGTCACCAGTGCAGCAAAAATCACATAACAATGTGTTCCCTTCACAAGGAGCCGCAACCATTAATTTGCCCAAACCTGCATCACCACCAAGAAGCTTCCGCTTTTTGGAGGGCCTTTCCGATGTCAACAAAATCCTATTTCTAATACCTAAAACCCATTCTAAACTACCAGAATAGTCTGACGCAGATGAAATTCCATCCCCCACATTGTCAACACCCATTGGCTGAACAACATCCTCGTTTACCTCTTCTTTGTTTACTGTGCCTTCAGATATATCTTTAATGAGAGCGTTCTTAATTTCTTCCAGAACAACGCCATCTGCACAAACAACATCCTCATTCTTTGCACTAGCATCGGTTTCTCTCTGTTGAATATTATTAATAGATTCGTATTCCACCGATGGAACTGAAAAGCAGTTTCTAGAAGATAAAGATCGTAGAGATGCTAAATCTGACAACGTTTCTAAATCAGGCAATTCTAAGCGCCTAAAGTAGTCCTCATGCTCAACCCAGATACTGCCACTTCTCAACTTATCCCCTTGCCTAGAAGACTTCTTCTTCTTATTATCCGTACCAGAATGAGACTTCTTGTGCCTTTTCTTGTTATCAGTACGGTTCAGCAAATTAGCTAAGCCAACGGGTAGAGTAGGCACAGTTAACCCTGAAGTGGAACCATCTTCAGGAAGATCAAACGGAGACCTCTCAGAGAGGTTCTTGTTAGCCTGAGCTAAGAAACCAATTTCCAACGAACCCATATCCTCAAACCCCTTGTTCCCATTATCCTTATCTAACGCAGCCCTACGAAATGGGCGACAAGGCTTCTCTTCAGCTCCACAACCTCCGTCCACTCCCCTACCCATCATCTTCTTCGGCCACTGGCATTGGTCAACGTTCATAACCGACACAAACCACCACCAAAAACTCCCACGCGGCCCATGAAACGGGACCCTAGCCCTAAATCCCCAAATCCGCCACAAAAAGAAAACGAGTCTGCCTTCAATTTCACCTCCCAAAGCACAGGAGAAAGAAAACAACCAAGTAATCAAAACCCTAACCCTAATTTCCCGAGCCTAAAACCTAACCCTAGCCTAGCTCCCCCGGTACCAATCTTGGCGTCTTTCAGATTACAGAACGATAGAAGAAGAAGAAGAAGACAAAGACGAATTAAAAAAGCGAGAGGCTAAGATTAGGGTTTCTTCTTCAAATTTCTCTGGTTCATGTTCTTTCGGATCCTTCCCACGACTGGTTCGGTTCTTTTTTTTTCTTTTTTTTTTTTTTTTTCCAGAGAGATTTTTTCGCGTTATTTGCAGGCAACAGAGGAACGGTTCATTTTTTTTGGCAAGACTTTTTTTTTTTTGCCAGCTTTTTTATTCAGAGAATTTGATAGAGAGGTGTGAGGCGCAGTGTAGCACTCGTGCACCTCCTTTATTTGGACACGTGTTTGATTTTTATTCGTTAGATGACTCACGAGATACGACCGCGTTAATTCATTCGTACGGGATATGCTCCTTTTTTTTACCTCCCCCACACTCTTTTAATTATATATTTGATCCCTCTTTTGTAGTAATTTGAGATTTCGGTCGTCGTTACCTTTTACTGTATTAGTTTTAAAATTCTTCGTATTGATGATGTATATACCGCTCTATTTTTGGTCTTGGATTTGCTCGATATCAATAAAATATACACAATAATATGGTTTGATTTAGAAGAAAAATAATGTATGTATTAATTGCATGTGATCTACATATGCTCTATATTATTAATATGAAAATGACTCTTTGTGCCCACTAATTAAACTAGAATCCGCTATTTAGTACTTACAAGTTACAAACTGCTTTGGCTTTCACATTTATTGAGTGGACAAAAATAAACGAACTACTGAATTGATGTCCGAACTAGATTTTAGTATTTTAATGACATGTAATTTGGCTGACATGTAATGATGTTTCATTGGAGAACTCAGGTTATGTGTTTTATACTTTTATTTATTTTATGTATTTCAAACGTTGCTTATGAATGTTGAAAATGATTAATTACCAAATTGGAACCTCAAGTTTTTATTTTTACTATAAATTTTTTGTATTACTTTTTTCAAATGTTCTTTATAAAAATTACTTTCTTTTTTTTAGTAGGCAAAAAATTTTGCACCCAAACTGACAATTTTATTAATATCTCGCAAATTGAGTATTTGATAGTCTTTATTTTTCTTTAATATAGAGTAACTCTAAAATAAAGCATAGTTTTTCTTTAATATGTTACTTTATTTTTGACTTTATAATAAAGTTAATGTAAAAAAATGCAATAGTTCATAGTAGAGTTATTATAAATATAGAACAATCTCGTCATTTTTTCTATTTAAATTAAGATATAGAATATATTACAATAAATGTTATTATATAATAGAGTTTTGACCCTAAAATATAGTGGATTTAGAAATGGCCTTAATACAATAATGTACTTTCTCATTTCTTTGATTTTTATTTTTTTGTAAATTATGTTTACGTTTTTAGGATCATATATTCAAAATCTGAAACGTTCTCCTTTGTTTATGTCACCAACGTTCTTGACTCTATTTTAGGAATGAGTAGGTGGTCCTATGATATAAAGTGTTAAACATAAACAACCCAGAAAAACAAAAAATGCTCGACCCCAACCCAAATAACCATAATAATGAACAAATAAAATAGTTTGATCGGCCATTAAATTTAAATGACAAAGCTATAACGCTAACTTGTTTAGTTTTATCAGCCGTATAAACTAGGTGCAACTCATTTCCACATTTATTTTTTATTTTTTAATTCTTTTAGCCATTTGAGCTTTCTTTATTTTAATAGCTTTGTCCACTTCTCAACAGAACTTGATGATCTTTTTCATTATGATTAGGTGTATCAATTACAGAATTACTACGTGGCTTAGCATGGTTTGTCTGTTTTTATTATGTGTATATTAAAATTTTGAGATATAGTGGAGAAGAATAAATTATATATATATATATATATATATATATTCGTTACATCATGATTTCATCTTTACAGGATTTACATTTTTAGGTTGGATTACCAAACATTTTAATTACATTAATTTGGTTTAGGAACAAAAATTACAAACTTTGAAGAAAGTAAGCATTATAATAATTACATATTGGATCACAAAAACTATAAATGTAGTGGTGAGTATATTAAAAAATGTTACAAACAAATTATTTGAGATAAGTAATAAGTAATTTTAGAAAGGAAACAAATTTTACCCACAAACCTTTGATAAAATAAGCATTGAAATGATACAATTACCCATTGGATCGTAGAAACTAAATATTTGAAGTTGCATTTTTCTTGTGTTTCTTTGCTATGGACTTTGTCTATCGTTCTATTTCGTTGTTCTATTAGATGACATAAAAAAAAAATGATGAGTATATAAGTATTTTTATAATATTACAGTAAATTATTTGAGGTAAAAATAAGTAAATTTAGGGAAAAAAAAAAGCTTCAAAGCACAAACCTCGAATAATATAAACATTATAATAATTTTTGTATAATGATATACTTGCTCATATTGAACCCATGCTACTTGCTCGATCTTCACTCACCTTCTCCGTCCTCCTCCACCTCTTCCACTACTCCTCACCGTTTTAAATCCGCCACTACACCTACCGACGATGTCTCGAAAATCTCCTCTCTTGCCGCAGATCTGTTCTGTTTTGTCAATGACTATACAAAACCTACATCTCCTCTTATCCACGTCTTCTCCTCCTGTCGTTACTGTATAATATTCAGAAGTCTCGAGATTTTGCAATAACATTTCTTTCTAACTTTATTATTGAATGTTGTGTAAGATTTAGGAATCAGTTTTTCATTGAGTGAATTATGATATAATTTTTGAGTAAAATTAGTTCGTCTAATATACTTGATCTTCTTATTTGTTGGATTGTTATTGCTGACAATTTTTTTAGGTGTTTCCATATGATCTTTTTTTTTTCTTTTTGCAGAAATGCTTTTGAGAAAACCAATATATTTAGTTCCTAGAAAACTATCCTTCAATCTCAGATGATGGTGTCTACGAATTGTTTCGGGAGATCAACAATTGGTTCAGTTATGGAATAATGGCTAGTCTCTTGTCAGCTGTATTTGTAAACTACTCATCTTGTTCGTCCATACACTTTTCTTTTATTAGTTCATCCATGACGTCAGCTGTAGGTGTTATGAGCTACCGTGATGAACAGTATTTATAGAGTTTAGAAGAGACGATAGGGTTTAATGTAAGATTAGAGATAATCTTGTTGACCAAGCTAAAGATTTTAGCAACTAATATTGCAATATTGGAATTAGATTTTAGAAACTAATATTGCGATTATAATTATTAAGATATGGTGTGAAGATATATAGTTTGTTTTATTTAAGAAGGTTAATTATGAATTTGATGAAATATGTTATTAGATATGGTTGTTTGAGAATTGGGATGTTATATAATGGTAATTTCGGGATTATATGATTAATATGGAATCGCCGGTTTTGTGCAGTTTTAATGTCCAACAGAAAGATTTGGTAGGTATTTAATATGATTTATAGATTTATAATCCACGCTATATATATTTTATTAGAATGTTACTACATTTTATACTTAACACTTAATAGCCTTGATTGCATTAGAAAGATCCACAATTAAATGTCATTAAGTAGCTACGCATGCTTCCAAGCAAAAATCACCTATAAATAGATTCCACATTCACCAACATGAACGAACATCTTCAAACATTAGATTGATCATATCAATCCTCTCCTAATAGTTATTTCACACACATCAATGGATTCCAAACCAACCGGTTTAGCTGTTGCTATCTTTTTACTCCTCTCCATCCAAATCCTTTACCCAGCTGGTAAAAAAACTCCTTTTGGTTAAACCGAACCGTGTGCTACAATTTCATTTCTCTTACATTTACTCTGTTTAATTCTGCTACAATCGATTTGAATCATAAACCGGATCGGTTTATCACCGGTAAACTAACTTTTTTTTTTTGTTTATTCTGCTTTCTTCTAGGTGTCGCAGGGGACATAACCGGAGTATGTTACGGCCGAAACGGCAACAACCTCCCGACGCCGTCAGATACGGTAGCTTTATACAAGACCAACAACATAGACGCAATCCGTATGTACGAGCCATTCGCCGACATGCTTGAAGCCCTCCGTGGCTCAGGTCTCTCGGTCATGTTTGGTCCACGAAACGAAGAAATCCAGTCCCTAGCACAAAACCCAGCAGCCGCAACTAACTTCGTCTCCACCTGGATCACACCGTACATAAACGACGTCTCCATCAAATGGATCACGATCGGCAACGAAGTCTTCCCAGGAGACATCGCTCCATTCGTACCCGCCGCTATCAGAAACGTAAACGCCGCGCTTACGAGTTCCGGCATCACGGGAATCTCCGTTACGACGGTTTTAGCGATGACCGCTTTGGCCAATACATATCCACCGTCAGCCGCAACGTTCCTCCCTGACCTAACCGAGATCATGACTGAGATCTCATCGATACTCTCTCAGACGAACTCGCCGCTCATGGCCAACGTGTACCCTTACTTCGCATACGCGTCGGATACAAACGACATCTCGCTAGACTACGCGAGTTTCAAGTCCCAAACACCTATAGTGATCGACGGTGATTTGCAGTACAGCAACATGTTCGCAGCAATGGTCGACGGATTCAACGCGGCGTTGGAGAAGATTAACGCTGGAAACGTGGTGGTGATGGTGGCGGAAACTGGGTGGCCGACGGAGGGAAATGAACCACACACGAGCGTTGATAACGCCAAGGCCTATAATACGGGGATTATGACATGTGGGGGATCTGCGCGGATGAGGACGCCTCGCCGCCCTTATACGCCGGTGGACGTGTTTTTGTTTGCAATGTTCAGGGAGAATCAGAAGGATGGTCCGGTGGAGCAGAGCTTCGGAATCTTCTCACCTGATATGACTCCAGTTTACGACATCTTTTGTCATTATTAGACTTGTTTTTTTTTCCGCTTATTGTTAGATTAAAATACTCTAGTGCATTTACAAGTATTAATTGTAAGGTATAAAAAATGCATGCAATAATTTAATTCATTTATTCATTTACTTGCTGTAAGATGTTTATGTGGTGATTTAAGATCAGTAAACCACAACTCTAGAAAAAATAAAGTTAATCACCACACAGGGATTGCTGAAGAAACTGACCACACAGGTCACAAGGGTACCCCCCGAGGCGGCCCAATGTTCATGTGATGACATTTTTTATTCGAGATCGATGTTCAATGAAGATTTTAAAGACGGAGAAGTTGAAAAGAGCTTCGGATTCTTCACTACTCATGTATGGCTCCTCCTGTCTACACTATCTTGAATGTAAAAGTGCCTCTAGCAAAGACAAGGTAGGCCAATTAACATAAAGAAGAAAAAATTAACAAAAAAAAAAAAAAAAAAAACAAAAAGAAGAAAAAAATGATCAATTGTTCTAGTTGGGTTAGTTGATCCAATCATCTTATCAACTTATAACCGCATAATTAGGTTTAGCTGTTTCTTTCTTACTAGTTATTTTTTTAGTCTATGAATTGTAATTGTATACTAGATAAGAAAAAAGTACGACCAAAAAAATAAAATTAAGGGGGAATCTTATTCTAAAGAGAATATTATTTTGTCCCTCTTGACCCAATTCTAACAAAACAACAAACAGAAAGAATGGGCTTATGGCCCAATTACAAAAACACAGTAAATGCGCGAGATATCCAGATCGATACGAGATATTGGATGAGAAAAACGGTTGCGTCAAAATGACGACATGTAGGAATCTAACCGCAAGTTTAAAAATCAAAAAGAAATGAAAAAAAAAAGAGAAGTCTCTTGGCTTTGTTTGCGTACGTCAATTTGTAGAAGCAATCTCGCTTTTTTCCCTTATTCTCTACATCATCCTTTAAGCTCGGAGCTTTCTCTCTCTCTCTCTCTCTCTATCCTCCGCCGGCGATCTCCTCCGCTTAATCTCACCGGTACTGTTTCCCCCGTCGTCTCCTCCTCCTCATCGTTAATTCTGTTAATCTTGTTGAATTTCGTCATCTCAGTTCTCGAAATTGTCTTTTCGCTAAAGGTCTCTGATCTTCCAGTTTCGATTGAGAGAGATCTATCTTAGATTATCGAATTAGGATTACGTTTCAATCAAGATCTCAGGTCTTTGTTTATGTGTTTTTTCAAACATTGAATTGTATAATTTGTCTCGGATCTTAATATGTGGATCGATAAAATCTACCTTGTCATTGATGACGTTGCTTAAATTTGCATGAATTTTGGATTTATTTTACTAGAATTGCTACTCCAGATCTGAAACTTTTCATTGTCTTTGCACCTAATCGTGTGATTTCCATTTGCCGATCCGGTTTAAGTTAATGTTCACTCCCCTGTAACTATAGTGGTGTAGCTTTTATGCATGAGAATCGAATCCGTTGTCAATGGCCATTCAAGATCCTTGCTTCTGTTTTGGTTCTTGTATGAACCCCATAGTCAACTTGTGACGCTGTTAATGTTGAGTCTTGCTTGTTGGTTACTACTACTTCGCATGGATCTTATAATTTGAGTGTTTTTTTTGTAGATTCAGATGGGGAAAATCAAGAAAGTGAATCACAGTGCTCACATTGCTACTCCTTATCCATCACCATGTTGCAAGAAAGAATGGGCTGGCTCAACTTGCCCTGTATGTTTGGAGTCTCCACACAATGCGGTTCTTCTCCTCTGTTCTTCCTACCACAAAGGATGCCGTCCTTACATGTGTGCAACTAGCAGCCGTTTTGCCAACTGCCTTGACCAATACAGGAAATCGTACGGTAACGAAACCTCAGGACAACCAGAGCTTCTGTGTCCACTGTGTAGAGGTCAAGTGAAAGGTTGGACTGTTGTGAAAGACGCTCGGATGCATTTCAACTCCAAGAGAAGGACTTGTATGCAGGACAACTGTTCGTTTGTAGGAAACTTCCGGAAGCTCAAGAAACATATGAAGGAAAAACACCCACATGCTTGCCCGAGAGCCATTGACCCAGCTCTAGAAACCAAATGGAAGAGGCTCGAGAGGGAAAGAGACAGAAGGGACGTGATAAGCACGATAATGTCGTCGACCCCTGGTGCTGTTGTGTTGGGAGATTATGTGATAGAGCCGCATAACCGAGCTGTCTATGATGAAGAAGACGAAGAAGAAGATTACAGCTCAGATGATTCTCTGAGCAACGGGATCTTGGATCTAGATTCATCATGGCAAGGACAAAGCCATCACATTCGGTTTGTGGATCTGGAATCAAGCGACTTTGCATCCTCTTCCAGCTCCCCTGCTTCTCCTAGCCGTTCCCTTCGCCGTTTGCTCTTTCCAAGGAACCAGAGAGGCAGGCAATAGAGGTCGGTAACTCTTAACTTAACCGAAGCAAATTCCACTGCATATTTCTCAACCTCTCTCCACGGTTACATTTGACTTAAAAATTGCAGGAGCAGTATAAAAAGGCTAACATGACTAGCCAATTTAGCCATACACAGGGAATTGAAAAAAAAAACACGCAGTCGTCCCTTTCTTTTATTTATTTTCATGTAAATTATGTATTCTGTGTAATTGTATCATTGTTTCTGCATTGTTGTACTCTCTACTGAGGCATGATCTCTTATGCCTCTTTTCAAATTCCTCTTTTTTCTGTTTTTCTTTCTTTGTATTGATTTAATCAACATCTTCCGTAAGTTCTGGAAGAACAATAAAAAGTTATGTGAAAAGAAAACAATGTTTCACATCTCAATCAACTTTGGACAAAAATTCGAATCATGATTCTTATTTTGTCTTCAGGAGTCTCTTCTACCTCGTAAGCATCCGCGTGATAAGCCTCCAATCGCATGTTTAAGTTTATTCTTCATTCAGAACACACACAAAACAAGATTAATTAGAGAAAAGTTTAAATTAGAACTAACTAACTAACTTAGAAGCAAAAGAATAGAAAAGAAAAGTCGGAAGTACCCAAAGATCTGAATTGTGATTAGTTTTGCTCCTCGGTTCTCCTTCTTCTTCATCTGGATCGAACTGGCGGTATCTCCACGTCCTATTTTTCCGGCGAAATGGTAACCGGAACTTCCTAAACATTTTTCTTATCCACCTTCTTTTCTTCTTCTGCCATTTTTATCAACACAAAAAAAAAAAAAAAAAAGGTGAAATTGCTTAACATCCGAATTTACAGCTGGTTTAAAACAGTTATTTACTTAACTATTACAAAGAACCTTTTGACATAATATACTCTACCCAATATCATCATAGTCAACATCACTAATCAGAAGATTATTCAGACAGACGCAACTGCTTAACTTGCTCAGTTAGTCTTTGCGTTTAAGTACAAACGTAACTCGAGACGACACATAAGCCATGGCCCATATCTGGCCCAATTAAAGTATAAAAAAGCTTATTATGTCAAATTAAAAACCCAAACAAATATGAAAAAGAATTAAAGAAACGTTACCTTCGGGTTCGGCCGTTCAGGCTTGTTGTCACTCTCTCCGTCGCCGCGTTTCGAATCACCGGCAAGAATCCCCATTCTCAACTGCTGAATATGCGTTAACAGATTCGCTCTCCGATCGTATCCACGTGTCTTTCTGATCTCACGCCTCTCCCCTTCATCTTTCTTACGTCTCCCTTGAAACGACGGGACGGTCGTCGTTTGACGATCAACGTACACGGTGATGATCACACCGTACATAACCCTGGGATTTGCATGTCCCATTTGCATGTCCCATTTGCATTCTTTGTGATTTTTCTTTTTGTTTTGTTTTGGTTTTGAGTTGGCTTCTTAAAACTCATATCTTGTTTTTTTCCTGTTAATTAGGAGAAGGTAAGCAAAACAAGCAAGAGAGGATCTCTTACTTAATCAGAATTACACGTGTCAACATCTCATGGGGCCTTTTCATTGTTAACTCTTAACTACTCCACAGTCAACCATCATAATGCTGACTTCCCCATTTACAACCCATTGTATTATTATAAAATAATCAATAACCCACTAAGTAGTCACTAACATGGACCTAATGGGTCTAATGGGCCTGTTGTGGGTTTATGATTTAGATCCTCAATTTGTTTGTTGTCAAACCCTTAATGGGGTTATATTTTTGGAGCTCTTAAAATTTTTAATTACTATATTATGTACTTTTAGTAGAATAAGAACTTTGGGAATATTAATTAAAATCTTTCCCTTCAATGGTGGGTTTTAATTTTGAGTCTCTTAATTTGAATTTTTTTTTTTTTGAAAATAAAAATTTTAAACTAGAATATGAAATTATTGCATTTGAGATATATGTTTATAAAATTATTGCATTTCCTAAAATTTTAAACATAGAAAACATTAAAACATAATAAACTAAAAGTACAATTCATAAAAAAGGAAAAATGATTAATTGTATTCTCCAAATTTTGCCCAAATATTCTTAACAAAATCATCTTGCAACATGCTTTTGGGACTTTGGAAAGTGATGATCTAGGAAACACTCAAAATTTCAAAAAAATAAATTCCTAAAGACGCAAAATTTCTAGACGCAAATTTTCCCTAAAGATGGCTTCATTGAATTCAAAGTTTCCACCTTTTGATTCTCTTTCACTCGTTCTTCTGTCCAGTACGACGAGTGGACAAGACCAAACGCTTTTCCAAGTATCTTGTCTTTTTCCTCTACACTGAAATCAAAACAAGACAAAGCTTCTTTGCATTCTTCCCATGTCTTTGGATCTTCTTCCTTAGAGGTTTCCACTTGTGTTGTTGAACAAAGCACAATCCATTTGTTTCGTGAAACAAGCCTCCTTACTCCTCCAGTCGCACCATGATACGACGAGTTCAGGCTCAATGGTAATACATTATTCTATCTTACAAGATCAAACTGTAAAATAAAAGCAGTGTATGTACCATGAGATTTCAGAAAATACCACAAGTGTATAAAGTTTTGGTCAGCGTATATGTTACATATACATAAGCGATCAAACAAACGAACTAAACGAAGTACATATCCAACACCAACAACTCTCTAAACCTCTCAAGCTAACTCACTTACATATATACATTCATACCATCAAACATAGTGAAGCTAATACCAAATAAGTAATAGTGTCCTGAATCACAAATGGCATTGAACAACCAATACCAATACGAGAATATCATAAACCTCAGGACAAAACCGTGTGTGAATTTGCTAATTGACTTTGGCAGAAGCAGAAGAAGAAGCCTAAGCTTGGTTTTTCTAGCTCATCTCATCTAAATAACCACAACTTCGTTCCAAAGCAGAGAGATTTGATGAACAGAATCATAATGGATATTCTTCTCAATTTTATAATCTAAGACAAAAGCAAAACTCTACTCTTTGCCAAAAGAGAAAAAAAAAACACAATCACTTGTCCAGTTGTCCTAAACCAATTCAAGAAGCCCCTTTGTAATAATTAAAATCCCAAAATTCGTGTAACCCTAACCGAATTCGAGAATCTAATTCATAGGAAACTACAGATTGGGAAAATTAGTCGACAAAATATATAGAAAGGTGATACCTTTAGTGCAAACTCGGTTACCGGAGAACCCGAATCATTGAGTCAAGAAGATGGGTAACCAAGTCAAAAGTTTCACGAACTCTGAAACTGTGGTCTGTGGATTCAGAAACAGGAACCAACCATTGTTCGTTTGAGATCAATATCCAACAAAAGAAAGAAATATTGGATCCGTAAAAAAAAATTCATATTTCTATTTTTCTGTTTAGCCAACTAATAAGTGGCACATGTGGTCTCTTAATCCATAAACGAGTCTACTAAATAAGAGACTCTCATATATTTTTTTGATTTATCTGATTTATTTTTTTGCTTCTTTTCAACTATAACCCCTCTTAAAACCCCCATTGGGGATGATCTCATGAAACAAAAATTAACTACTAATGACTAAATTTTTGATGCTTCTATAGTTTACTAATGACTATACATATGTACTATGCAAATAAAGAGCTTTGAAATGATATTAAAATTGCTGACAAAATGCTCAAAAAAAAAAATTGCTGACAAAAATCTCACAATTATCCATTATAGAGAAGGAAATATAAAAATAAATTGACTAACAACAACAATGAACTCCAAAACTAATTGTATAATCCTTGGACCACGGACAACTTTATGTATATAATCTGCTTTCAAACCAGCAAGGGTTAACTCCAATTATGTTTCCATCAAAGTAAAAACACTAAAGAAACTAATACTAGTGCTTTAGTTGATTAATTAAATAATAAAAATCATAATTAGTGTCTGTGTGGGCATCTTTCCACTTCACTTCACTGTCTTCAGGATTCACAATAACTTAAGCAAAAGATGTATTGCAAATATAATAGTATAAAATCAGTGAACAGACACGAAAGGGAACATCTAGGGGAGGCTATATGCGTTTATATGACCCCTTGCTATTACGAAAATGTGAATGAATGTTTTATATATCCAAGCTTTTCTCGGATCTTCTCTGATTTTCATGCAGAATTTATTGTTTTTTGACAATACTTTTTTTTATTTCTAAATGTTCCTTTGTGTTTACTTTTCTGAAAATACCAGAACGCAGTTGTATTACCATTTGTGTAGTTAAGCAGTCAGGGCGGTGTACTTGACCGTTCAGTGGGCGACATTGTTATATGAAAAAGAAAAGAAAAACAGTTTATGTATATTCTCTTAACGTTTTTATTTGCATTTCATTCGACTGTCTACTTTAAAAAGTTATTCTATGATTTTCTTTTAAAAAACTGGCTTATGTAAATTAATGTCTTGACATTTTCATTTTGTCTATGATTTTATTATATCATCCAACATATTTGATTGTATGTGGTGAGTATACCAGCTACATATTTACTATAATCACATTATCCACATTGATTTAGTCGCCACAACCATTGATTTTATTTTATTTTAATTGAAAAAGACGATTGAAAAAATACTAATATATAAAAGTATGTGGTTATTTCTTTTTAAAATGTGTGTCTAGACTGAACTTCACCAATCTTGGATCTTCCACTATAAGATGGGTTCTTAACCATAACTATTGTTTTTTTTTCTTATACTTATATTATTTAAACTAAACTTACTAGTTTTGTCTTTTTTTTTTCATATGATACAATTACTGTACTGTAAGAATAAAATTATTGTATTTGTACAGTATTATGTTATTTAATTTAGTTTCAGTTGAAAAATAGTTCCAGGTATAATTCAACTGCATGTGTCCAACTTCCAAATTGTGCCATATCTTATTTTTTTAATTACAACTTTATATTTGACTATAAACAGTAAAAGTTTCCAATTATACCAATAGGCAATATGGCAAATATCATATGGTCAAAAAATATATATAGCCGCATGTGTGTGGTGTCAAGTGGTTCATTATTTCGTTATATAATGAAAAGTGCTGTTTAAATATGTTTATATAAAAACAAAAGTGCTGCTTAAAAGCGAAATTAAAAAAAAAAAAAAAAAAAAACAACATGAGAAGCAACAAGAGGGATTATAATTATGATTCTTCGCCAGGATAATTGTGTTTGAATTGACGCTAAGTCAAATAAAACACCCATTTGGATATATTGTGGCTATTAATGATTGATGAAAATACCGTATTCGATACCACAAGAAGAAGAAAAAAAAATCAGTTATGTGTTCATTTGAAGATAATATATACACATACTTAATTTCTGTACGACGCGGTTTTTTCATATATATATATATATATATATTGGGTCTTCAATACTACATTTTTATATAGTACGACATGGTTATTATATTTATAGTATAATAGTACATGTACAATATTGATATTGAAAACAAAATTGAATAAATGTAAATGTAGTGAAAGTGGCTCAAAGGGTCACGAAAGGGTCGTCGTTGTTTCCGTAACCGCATCAAGTTCCCCCAGTTGCCTCCATTTCTTATTCAAAATATACACGGTACAATTTTCTTACTTTTGTCAGTAGTTTATATACTATAATTTTAAAATAGTAAAACATATACAAATACAGATTCCCGAATGAAAACATATGGGAGATTCAATGGTTCACCGTTTCATGATCGTGGAAAGTAAATTCTTTACTCGTAAAATATCCAATTTAGATTTAAAAAAAAAACCATTTAGAGATTACGTGTGCCAACTCTCCATATCATAGTTTTGGTGGTCTGTCATTACTCATTACTCTAACTAAATGAGGTCAAGCTTATATGTTGGTCTTAAGCTACATATTGCCGTCGTAATATGTTGGTCTTAAGTATATTGCCGTTGTCAGAAAGGAATAATTAGACTTGTACTGTATGTTGTCAATTTAGTTGCGTTATGGTGCAGGAAAATTAAATAAGGAAATTATCATGATACTTTGCATAATCTGAATATATCACACATAGATTAATTGTTGTTGATACATATATTTAACCGGAATAATGATCAAATGGATTACAAAAATGATATTTATTGTTTCGTTTTCAAATAATATTAAAATTTAACGTTTGTGTTTAGATGATACACCTGTTTATAAAAACACACACATTTGTGTTTAGATAACACACATGTTTATAATAGACATACGGTTGCGGTTAAATGACACATATGCTTATAAAATCACATGTTTACGTCTAAATGGCACACATACATGTTTACGAGAGACAATATAAAGTTAGTGATTTTATATGTAATTTTTTTTGGAATAATTTTTTAACTAAAATTTTAAAAATATTTAGAAATTTAATCAGCCTTTCTCTTTTTCACTGAAACCCACATAAACAATAAAGAGACTAATTAACTAATGAGAGAGTTACTGATCCTAAATTAATTAAAAATCTACTACCCCGTATATAAACTCTGATAGATGTAGATGAAAATTGTCTCAAGTCTACTAAATTGAATTTGATATTACTGCTGACAATTAATTAAACTGACTTTTTATCATCAAGTTAAACGTTCACGTACGTACTTATTTATCATGAACAATATAGATATTTGTTCAAGGCAAGATAAACTATCTGAAAACTATTTTTTAAAAATGTTATGGAATTACAACCTAACTTTTTGGTAAGATGTTTATTATTGTTTAACGATGGTATGAGAGGTTTCAAAACCACAAAGAAATAATAGATCGTTTACAAAAAGAAAAAGAAAAAAAAAACTAAATGCAATAAAGAAATTAAAAATTCTAACCTAAATGAGGTTACAGTATTTTCAAGTTTTTAATATATAGCATTTTCCCCATGACATTTTTAATTAATAAAACTTAACTTCTCCATGTATCTAAGCAGGGCAAAGTTGATTATTACTAGTTTAGAAGCTTTAACCAAGATTGACTCTTGAATTTAGTTTTAATACACCGCATGTAAAGATGATAATACGGGGGTCCATATGCGTTCTTACACATGTATCATTTACAATTAATAATCTAATAACTGAAATTCAAATTTATCAAAAAACCAAAAAAACCAAAAACAAAAAAAAAAAAGATTGAAAATCCAAACAAATGACAAAAATAATAATCCGACCCGTCGCTTTGTTTGGTTGCCCCGTTCGCGTATTTGCTTGGCCGTTGGTGTTTCCATGCGCCACTTACCCTACAAAGTCTTCTCTCTAACCTCCTTTTTTATACCATAATCTCTGTTTAATATATACTCCAAATTACTTAATTGCGCTTTATCTTCTTAATCGTCATGTAATCCATAAAAATCTTCGAGATATTTACTTTCTCGACTTAATTATTACATTTTTCCTATATTAAACAAGTCAACAAATTGTTCATTATCATATCTGGTACTTAGTATATGTTTTAGCTAGCTACCCACCGGATTCTCATACCCTATTTTCTTATTATCACACTGACGTCTAATTTGACGTTGATTTTTAGAAATTGAAGTCAATATAAACAAAATCTACCTGTGAATTTGCTGATTACTACGCCTTTCTCTGTAATATGTAGACATACACGTGATGCAATTTAATCTTGAGTCATACATCTATGATTTATTTTATTTTCATATCTATGATATTTTGCATTCATTAACAAACAAAATTTCAACCCAAATGTCTTTATTGTAATCGCACCATTTAATATAAACGAAAAGTTCTTCGTCATATCATATATATATGGAGTATAACTAGGTAATGTTGTTCTTGCTAGCTACATTCAACTTTATGCATACTCCAATAAGTAAACCGTTTTGTTGTTGTAACACATTGATACAAAAAAAAAACATTGTAACCGAATGTTCCAATGCATGGCAGGCAATTAGGCAAAATATGACAAATTTCAAAATTGAAAGACCTTTATATCGTAAGTTAGCTAGAACATTCTCTAGCAACAAGTAGCTAGAACTTAGCATTGTTATATATACAACAGTCTATGTTTGTGGCTTCAAGGGGAAGGTTTATCTCAGCTTTTCATTTGTAAGGGAAAAGGTTTATCTTGCCCGTGGTTACTCGATTGTTGTTCGTATTCTATTTATTAAATTTTGTAGCTTCAAGGTAAAGGCATGCATGTGTTTCTTCTTTTTTTTTTTTTCTAGTGCAATATTTTTATTAATTTATCACATATAACTACTTCTTGGAAGTTTCATACATAACTCCAAATCAGGGTTTTTTTGACTTTTCCAATTTCAGTATCGGCTCTAAAGAAATAATCATGTATAAAAGCCATGTCTAAATCATGCATATGAACTGTAGAGAACCGGGCCATGACACAGTATATATGGGTTTTTTTCTAAATACTTCTTTGTCGTCACTATAGTATACGAAAGAAAAAATTTACTACGGAATATATATATATATATATATGTTCTTGTTATTTTGGCCACAAACAATTCGGACACTATAATTGTGGAACTTAACAAAACTAAAAGTTATCGAATTTAATTTGTTAACTCAAATAAGTAGTTGATTTTCACGGTAAATTACTAAATTGTGTTGAGTTAGTAGTATAATTATTAATTAATAACCTATAGTAAGATAACTAGCTAAAATGATCATCAAGATCAGTAAGACTACTAAACATTCGCCACTTATAACGAATGTCTTTCTTGAAAATCCTTTTATCAAAAATCAAACATTCGACACGTAAAGAAGTAAAATGGGATTATTCACGCACGGTGTCCTAGTGACATAATTTGATAGAAAACTGAAGTTACTATAATCGAAACTATACACGTACTCTAGCTTTGTTCATTCACTTTAACCATCAAACAATCATCAATCAAAGTTATATTTTGATTATGTGTATCATTTTTTTTTTTGGTCACCGAATATGTGTATCATTCTTATTGCATATACAAGTGAAAACTGATTGAATGAGGATGTTGTATCATAGATTCATAGTACCCTCCCATGATACTGCCCACGGATCGAATCCTAAAGATCCGCATTTTGTTTTACATTTAGTTTAAGAATAAAAAAAAAAACATCATACAATTACAATACGACTACGAAATAAAAAAATCTCCCGCCTTAAAGGCCAAAGCTTGGGATCTACGTAGGTAGGTCCCTCGGACTCAGCGACCACAGAAACTCACATTTGTCAATTCCTCCTTCCTCTCTTCTTTTTTCAAATTTTTAATATACATAAGTATTTACTAATCTCTGTCACGTCCTATAAATACAACCCTATAACCCCTCATTTACTCAGAAACCAAAATATTAATCACAACACAAAACCAAAGGAGAAAAAAGAAAAGAAAAAATAGATTCTCTCTCTCTTCTCACCGATTCAATAGCTATACTACTACCATGGCGACCTCCGTCGATAACCGCCATTATCCCCGGATCAACACCGCCATGAACGGCGTCGTTCACGCTGCTTTCAAACCTCCTCTCGTTCCTTCTCCTCCTCGCTCCTTCGACCGTCACCGTCATAACCAAAACCAATCTCTCGACGTCATCCTCACCGAAAAACTCGTCAAAGAAACCCAAGTCGTCGTAGACCGTTACGACGACTCCTCAAGCGACGACGAAGACGAGAGCCACAACCGTAACGTCCCTTACTACAAGGAGCTCGTTAAAAAATCCAACAGCGATTTAGAACCGTCGGTTTTGGATCCTAGAGACGAATCAACGGCTGACAGCTGGATCCAGCGTAACTCATCCATGCTCCGTCTCACCGGGAAACATCCTTTCAACGCCGAAGCGCCTCTCCCTCGTCTTATGCACCATGGTTTCATCACTCCCGTCCCACTCCATTACGTCCGTAACCACGGCGCTGTTCCCAAAGCGAACTGGTCCGACTGGTCCATCGAGATCACTGGACTCGTCAAACGTCCCTTCAAGTTCACCATGGAAGAGCTCATCTCCGAGTTCCCCAGCCGCGAGTTCCCGGTGACGCTCGTCTGCGCCGGTAACCGCCGCAAGGAACAGAACATGGTGAAACAAACGATCGGGTTCAACTGGGGATCCGCCGGAGTATCAACCTCTCTCTGGAAAGGTGTTCCGTTAAGCGACATCCTCCGTCGTTGCGGGATCTACAGCCGGAGAGGTGGCGCGTTGAACGTCTGCTTCGAAGGAGCGGAGGATCTCCCCGGCGGCGGCGGATCCAAGTACGGGACGAGTATCAAGAAAGAGATGGCGATGGATCCTGCTAGAGATATTATATTGGCTTATATGCAAAACGGTGAGCTTTTGACACCGGATCATGGGTTTCCGGTTCGGGTTATCGTACCCGGTTTTATCGGTGGTCGGATGGTTAAATGGTTAAAACGTATCATCGTTACCCCTCAAGAATCTGATAGTTACTATCATTACAAAGACAATCGTGTCCTTCCTTCTCTCGTTGATGCTGAGCTGGCTAATGCTGAAGGTAACTCTTTTTTTTTTACCCTCTCGTCTTCTTTGTTAGTACTTTTTTATTTTTACAGTTATTAATTTTCTACTTCTTTTTTTGTTACAGCTTGGTGGTATAAGCCTGAATATATAATCAACGAGCTTAATATAAACTCGGTGATTACAACACCTGGTCATGAAGAGATATTGCCGATTAATGCATTTACCACTCAGAGGCCTTACACGTTGAAAGGATACGCTTACTCTGGTAACTAAATATTTTTTAAGCTTCGATGTAATTAAAAATGATTGATTAATATGTAATTAAAGTCCTAATAGTAAAAATGGTATTGGTAACACAGGTGGAGGTAAGAAGGTAACGAGAGTTGAAGTGACTCTAGACGGAGGAGACACGTGGAGTGTGTGTGAGCTTGACCACCAAGAGAAACCGAACAAGTACGGCAAATTCTGGTGCTGGTGTTTCTGGTCACTTGACGTTGAGGTTCTTGATCTGCTCAGCGCCAAAGATGTTGCGGTTCGAGCTTGGGACGAGTCTTTCAACACCCAGCCTGACAAACTCATCTGGAACCTCATGGTAACCCTCTCCTCTCTTAATTTTTATTTATAGAATTAATTAGTCTATTTTGTTCTTTAGTAGTCTGATTTAAATACTTTAATCCTACTTTTTGTGTAAATTATTCGATTTTATATTTCTATTCGTCCTACAAAGTTGGAGCTACCGATGATTTTTTAGATTTTTGAACGTGTTACCTACCAATACCATCTTCACTTTTCATAATTTTTTAATAGAGCCACTACTAATCAACATGGAAACCAAGACCAGTTCTTTAATTGTCTCTGATGTACAGTTCATTTTAGTGGTTAAGTATTATAATCTCCCTTCATGCGGGCAATTATATTTGATTAAAATCGTAAATATATTAAACTTAGAAAAGTCAAAAGTCTAGGGTCTCCAGTATTAATAACTATTTTAGATTTTACGATTATAATAAGACACTGTTTTATGATGTTTGACTAAAGCAATAACGACGTTGACTTGTGTTAAACAGGGGATGATGAACAACTGCTGGTTCAGGATTAAACCCAACGTGTGCAAGCCTCACAGAGGAGAGATAGGGATAGTTTTCGAACACCCGACCCGACCCGGAAACCAATCCGGTGGGTGGATGGCAAAGGAGCGTCAGCTTGAGATCTCCTCTGAATCAAACCAAACATTGAAGAAATCTGTTTCGTCTCCTTTCATGAACACTGCCTCGAAGATGTACTCAATGTCCGAAGTTCGAAAACACAACACTGCTGAATCTGCATGGATCATCGTCCACGGTCACATCTATGACTGCACACGTTTCTTGAAAGATCATCCAGGAGGCACAGATTCTATCCTCATTAACGCAGGTACTGATTGCACCGAAGAGTTCGAAGCCATTCACTCCGACAAAGCCAAGAAGCTTTTAGAAGATTACCGTATCGGTGAACTCATCACCACTGGCTACGACTCTTCCCCTAACGTCTCTGTCCACGGTGGCTCAAACTTAGCTTCTTTGTTAGCTCCTATCAAAGAGGTGGCTCCTACAAAGAACATAGCTTTGGTCAACCCACGTGAGAAAATCCCTGTAAAGCTCATCGAGAAGACTTCGATCTCTCACGATGTTCGTAAGTTCCGATTCGCATTACCTTCCGAAGATCACCAGCTTGGTCTACCCGTGGGGAAGCACGTTTTCGTATGCGCCAACATAAACGACAAACTCTGTCTCAGAGCCTATACTCCGACCAGCGCCATCGATGCCGTTGGTCATATCGACCTAGTCGTCAAAGTTTACTACAAAGACGTCCATCCAAGGTTCCCCAATGGAGGAGTCATGTCACAACACTTAGACTCGTTACCAATCGGGTCAATGATAGACATCAAAGGTCCATTAGGACACATTGAGTACAAAGGCAAAGGCAACTTCATGGTCAGCGGCAAACCCAAGTTTGCCAAGAAACTAGCAATGCTTGCAGGAGGAACAGGTATAACTCCAATCTACCAAATCATTCAGTCGATACTGAGTGATCCAGAGGACGAAACCGAGATGTATGTGGTTTACGCAAACCGAACCGAGGATGACATACTTGTGAGGGAAGAGCTAGAAGGATGGGCCAGTAAGCATAAAGAGAGACTAAAGATTTGGTACGTGGTCGAAATTGCAAAGGAAGGTTGGAACTACAGTACTGGGTTTATAACCGAAGCAGTGCTTAGAGAACATATCCCCGAAGGTTTAGAAGGTGAATCGCTCGCACTCGCGTGTGGACCACCGCCTATGATTCAGTTCGCGTTGCAGCCAAATCTAGAGAAGATGGGTTACAGCATTAAGGAGGATCTCTTGATCTTCTAGATCTACTCATTTTATATGTATCGGAAATTCGAAAGTCAATGACAAGTATCGCTTATGTAAATACCGCTTATTTGGGTAAGAGTTTGTATTCGAAATGTATATTGTATAAATTGTGTTTATAGTATATGTTGTTATTGATAATGATGATGATGATGATAAATGATGAGAGCATGTGAGTTCAAACTTTTTTCGTCTTGATTTTTCGTTTTGTTTTGGTCAATGTTAGATATCATTATCGTTAACTTGAGTTATTAATGCTTCCACAATGATCTAGTCGTCGTCTAATAAGTTTGTTAAGTTCACATCAAGTGCTATTCATTTAATCACGCCTGGTAAAACGTTTTGTCGTTTAAAGACAACTAGTTTGCAGTTAGTTACCACTTGTGGCCGTGTTGCTTTCAGCGTCAGTGACGACTACCAAAAAAGAAAAAGACAAACATACGAAAACATGTTTTAATACAATTTATAAATACACATATTATTACCGTCAAAGGGAGATTGCATAACGCGATAGTGTTGTCAGTTGTGTTCGATACAGAAAGGAAAAAGATCCAAAATGGAGTTTCGATTTGGCCCCACAGGATTCATAGGCATTTTATCCGTGGTTCATACGCATCTTGACAAGTACTAATAATAATTTCTTAAAATTTTTATAAAATTTAACTCAAGTAAAAAACTCAACCTCTTTAACAAAAAGAAAAAAAAAACTCGACATAATAGTAATACGAAATATTGAATAAAGATAAAGAATGACCTCTTCTTATCCATTAACAAACAACTATAAAGAATCACGAGTTTTGTGATTTATTTACAAAATGCTGATAACTGAAAGCTTAATTATATGTTTTGTAGCTAATCTTTATATGCAACCAATTTGTTTGTAACTACCCTACCCGCGTTAAATTACATCATCTAAAAAACGAATATCAGTATCCATAAGAAGTGGACACGGTCCCGAATTGCCTCGACAAGGTTTTGGAGACATGGAGAATATAAAAGACAGTATGGTTCTCTTATTATATTTTTCTTGTAACATACACTATATTCTAAACGCATCGATCTCTCGCATAAATAATGAACTTGCCTCTCTAACTTCTATAGATAATTTTTCAAAGCCATATGGACATCAGGACATGCATATGGCACGTAGTTACATTTTAGACCATGAAAGAAGTTAATAATAGAAAAAGGAAACTTCCTAAATAAAGTAAAATAAACTAAAATGGATAAAAAAAACAAAGAAGGTGGTAGGCAAAAGAAAACGTATGGCCGCGACTCGTAACAAAGGACGTCCCGACCACTGCGGATACGGCGAGACGCTGACTGATTTTTCTCTTTTGTTTTCCTAAAGAACGTTGTTTCGTGTTCACAAGGGTCAATACAATATCCAATCTCTCTACATATTATTATATAAATAAATATCCCTCTTGTGCTTTGTCTTTATTCGTGATATAATCTAACTTATGTTAGCTGTAAATTATATATGTCCTACCTTTGTCTCTACTTAAGAGCATAGGCATTAGTGAGGGACAAATTTTGGTTCATCAAATATAATAATTTTATTTTTAGAGTTTCTTAAGTTTGGTATGAGCATTAATGTCCCCCAGAGTTGGTCCCCTGGAAAAAATAATAATATTTTAAATTTAAAAAATTAGTTATTTAAATTAATAAGTAAAAACATATTAAACTTTTAATTATAATTAAAAATATATAACATTGACATTAAAAACATAAGAAAATTACAAAGTTACAAAAACTTGAAAAAAAAACAAAACATACAATAAAATATTAAAAGTAAAAAACATAAACCATACAAACATCAAAAATAACAAACTTTTTTTTCTCTGCATAGAATTTTTTTAATTAATCTTCATTATTTGTAAGATGTCCAAAGTTAGTCCAAATATGCTCAATCAAATCTTTTTTTAACTGGTCATGGACTTGTTTATCCCGCATATTTGTTCGACGAGTAATCGTACTGCTCATATTTGAACCCAAACTGGCGGCACCGACGGTATATGTTTGATCCACATCTTCTCCGTGTTGAAATTCAGAAACAATGTTTCGGAAACTGTATGTCTCTCGTTCATCCTCGACAATCATATTATGGAGTATTATGCATGCTCTCATAACATTTGCTATTTTGTATTTATCCCATAAAGGAGATGGATTTTTAACAATGGCGAATCTAGCTTGCAGGACTCCAAAGGCACGCTCAACATCTTTCCGCACAGCTTCTTGTTTTTTAGAGAATAGAGAATTTTTCATACCTTGTGGAAGCCGGATAGATTGTATTAAAGTGGCCCATTTTGGATAAATACCATCCGTGAGATAGTACCCCAAATTATACTCCCTTCCATTGACAAAGAAGTTGACCTCCGGAGCTTTACCGTTAAGAACGTCATCAAAAACATTTGATCGATCCAGAATATTAAGATCATTCATAGTACCTGGAGCTCCAAAAAAAACATGCCATATCCAGAGGTCATAGGAAGCTACCGCCTCCAACACGATTGTAGGTTTTCCGGTTGATCGTGAATACATCCCTTTCCAAGCTGTTGGACAATTCTTCCACCCCCAATGCATACAGTCAATGCTCCCAACCATCCCGGGAAATCCACGTTTTTCATTTTCATAAAGTAGTCTTTCTAGGTCGTCTGGTCTGGGACGTCTTAGATATTCATCGCCAAACAAGTTGATTATTGCAGCGGTAAACTCGTGCAAACATTTTCGAGCTGTTGAAGCACCAATTCGTACATACTCGTCAACTGCGTCGGACGCAGTACCATATGCCAATTGACGAATTGCTGCAGTACATTTTTGTATAGGTGATAGACTAGCCCGTCCGGTTACATCCTGGGATTGATGGAAATACTCGACTTCAGTAGAGAGATGTTGCACAATACGCATGAACAATGGCCTCTGCATGCGAAACCGGCGACGAAATAAATAGTCCGGGTATGTTGGAGTATCACTGAAATAATCATTCCAAAGATTATTGTGGCCTTCTTCCCAGTTTCTCTCAATAAAAATCCGTTTCTTTGGCTCGACTGGTTCTTGAATGATAGTAGAATTTTCTAGAAAATTATCAAAATAAGCATCAAAATAACCATCAAAATCATCGACACCATCTCTTTGGTAGTGGTAATGGTTTGATGAAGATGACATTTTTTCAAGAAAAAAGTGAAAAGATCTTAGTTTGAGTATAGAAAAAGAGTATAGAAAAAGAGTAAATAAGATGAGAAGATATGGTTTTGCATCATCAAGAAAGGAAGTATATATAGAGTAAATGAGATGAGAAGATATGTGATACCCGTGATTGTTTAATTTACTAGCATGTGACATATCTAAACAAATGACTATTTTGCTTGTGAGTATTGATGAATGACTATACAAAAAAACCTGACATACAAGCTTATAAGTTCAGAAAATTGTCACGGGTAATCATAGGCATACAAGCGTACAAGTTCATAGGGATACAAGTTCAGAACCAGTTGTATTTAGACATCACCACAATTACCAGTAAAGCAACGACAATAACTGTTGAGAAAACCATCATTTCAAAACAATTACTAAACTTATTTCTGCTCTTCCCTAGATCAAACACTATTTTCTCTAACTGGGCTATTTTCTGCTCAGTTTCATTACGGATGTGTGAGTCGTAGTCACTGGCGAATGCAATGCTATCTACCTTCTCCGTCAGCAGTTCACATTGTCTGCTCAGTTCTCTCATCTCCTCCATGACTGCTGCATCCCACCACTTGTGAATATGCATCTCTCCATCATCAACATTCCAACATGTGTAGAACCTCCATTAACATATAAAACATCGCAAATCAATACAACCCCAGGTTAAAACATTGGAAATCACTTAATAATATGGCAATGTTAAACCACTTACCTTCTGTTCTCGCTTGAGGATATAATAGGCTGACCACCACAGTAGCATACCTTGGGGAATCCGAACTCAACCTCAGGTTGGGGAGGGTATTGAGTCGCCTGAGTATCGAGTAAGTTACTCTCAGCCTCTATTTCCCTCTGCTCAGTGTCCTGCGAATATAAAACATACTCCTCTGAGGAATCAGGCTGAGAGTAGCTGTAGTCATGGCCCATCGGATACTAAACCTGGAAATAACATTATTCAAGAACAGTCGTAGCTCGAAGGTTAACAAAGAGAACACATAATTTATAGATAACAAAGAGAACACATAAATTTATAGATAACAAAGAGAACACAAAATTTAACACTGAAACAGAAATTCAAACTTATTCTACTAAATTAGGAAATACAAAGTTGCTTCTTAAGTCAATACATCAATTTGCAAAATACTGTGCCACTATCTTATCCTTTATAAGTTGATCAGCTGCACTAAGTGGCTCCGGTTTGGCAAGAAGTGTGTCTAGTATGCCAAGCTTCTGTAGCTTCTCCTTTTCAGCCATATCCACCCTCTTGACTTCCCACATGCTCGTGTACTCAGCAAGAGCCTTTCCCTGAGAGTTCTTCCTGTCAGCCTTCGCAGCCTTGATACCTTGAGGCCTTATCTCAGAGTCTTGTTCAGTGTGGGTTGCCTCGGATTGATCAGCTGCACCAACTGGTTTCCTCTTTGTTCTGACTGAAGGTGAGGGGGTGTTAATCGCGTTTTGGTTAAGGAATTTCTGCTTAAACCTTAACAAACACCAGCAATGCTCCATTGTAAACTTCGTCTTATAATCAGAGAAGTAGATGTCGTGAGCCACCTTCAGCACATCGTTCTCAGAGTGTCCACTACTGTTTTGTCTCTCTGCAGCTGCATAAGCCCCGCAGAACTTGTTTGTGGACTCATTGATCTTGAACCACCTCTGCTTACAGTTGATGTTCACACCCTGTTCACCATTGGCTATCGCATGAGGAGACTCTGCATAGTATTTTTGAACCCTTTGCCAAAAGCTTACTCCCTTTTGTTGATTTGCAATGATCGGGTCCTTTGAAGTGTTCAGCCACGCACTTATTAGTATTTCATCGTCAGTCGGATTCCATTTCTTCCTATCCTTCTTGACAGGTGTCTCTTGAGAAAGAGGTTCATCATGGGATTGTTGAGAGCTCCAAGTAGGTATTTCATAAATACCGTCTTGGTTAAGAGCTTCTCCTTGACTGTTGAGAAGCTCTAAATAACTAGAAGACGACTGACAGAATGTATTGTAAGAAGTCATAGGAAGACGAGTTTAAGATGATGAGAAAAAGAGTGTACGAAAGAGGAAAAGAGTGTACCAAAGAGGAAAAGAGTTTAAGAAGATGAGGAAAAGAGTGTACCATAGAGAAATAGAAGTTTAAGATGAGGAACATAAGTCGTTCTCAAAGAAAAGAGATAGAAGATGATGGAGACAGAAGAGACATAGAAGATGATGGAGAAAAATTGAAGGCTGGTTGGTGTTTAAAAGGTGAAATCGTTCTCAAGTAATAACTTAACAATCATAATGACCTATCCACCAACTACCTAAGTCTAATCACAATTTATGACAACTTATAAAAAACCAAAGCATTATACTAGCAAGCTGTTCACCACTAATATTCGCTCCCTTTTATCAGACTTCAATCATCAACTACACTATCCTTTATACTAGCTAGCTGTTTACCAATCATATTAACTTGTTTATCAAATCAATTTATGATACCACAACAAAGACCACAACAAACACCACTACAAACACCACTACAAAAACCACTACAAAGACAACAACAACGACCACTACAAAGACAACCACAGCAATTACAAAACCGAGTCCACCAAACAACAATATATGGACATATCTGTAGCTAAAAGAATCGATTATTTACCTCTTACTCGATGATTGTTGCTACTGCTTCCCGTTATGTGTGGCTTTCTTCAGGTGACGCTGAGGAAACTCATGAAAAACAAACAATTGCAAGGTTATACTCGGTTTAGCATAAAAGAATCCACATAATCAATACAAACTGACAACAATCTTAACAGACAAAGCCATAAACTCGGACAGTCAACTAGCTAAACCCATAAACATAAACCAAAAACCTAATTATAACAAAAAATTGACACACTCAACCATCGATACCAAAAAAATAATCCAATACCCTAAATTGAAACAAAAATCAGAGAGATCATATATCTAAAAACACATAGTAAACTAACC